>NC_069008.1:5914472-5919801 GCF_001194135.2 Octopus bimaculoides | reverse complement strand
ATATATATATATATATATATATATATATACTTATATTTGTTTCAGTCATTTGACTGCAGCCATACTGGAGCACCACTTTAAAGGGTCTTTAGTCAAAGAACTTATTCTTTGTAAGCCTAGTACTTATTCTAATGGTCTCCTTTGCCAAACTGCTAAGTTAAGGAGACATAAACACACCAGCACCTGTTGTCATGTGATGGCAACAGTGGGGTGGATACACACACACAAATATATATATATATATATAGATAGATAGATATTATGAGCTTCTTGCCATTGTTTCTGTGGGGCTCAATGCTCAGAAGGTGCCTTTTATGTGCCACTAACATGGGTGCCAGTTTTGTGACACTGGCATCAGAGCCATGACTACTATTTCATAGTTTACCTGTTCTCAGAATATTGTCCCAAATAGTGATATTGTGTTTGTTGTGATGTTTCCTGCCCATCAAATCATCTGCTGGCTTTGCACCTTCGAAAGTGTGTAAAATAAGAGACCTCACATTCCTCACTCTCACTTGAAAAGGTAAAAAAAAAAAACAGAAGAAGCAAAAAACAGTTAAAAAATTTTTTTTTTATGGTATTAATAACTGAAAATGCATCTGGCTGCAAGCTGTTAAATTATACTTCATCTAAGCCATGCTGACATGAGAAAATAGATGTAAAAAATGAACAAATGAACACACACACAGACACGAATGTATATATATCAGTGGGTTTCAACTGGGGTTCATATAAGATTTTTTTTTTATGGTCTCTGCAGCCATAAAAGTCAATTAGACGACCCACAGTAGCATTTTAGGGAGCCAAGAAAAAAAATTTCGCTTCAGGCATATTTGTTGCAAGAAACAACTGACTTTCTTTCTCTACTGCTTAACACAATTCGTTTGCAGTCACTGAAATTTGTTCTCTTAGGGGGACGCTGTTGCAGATTTAGGCATGAGGCTGTGTGAGACAAAAAACACAAAACAGGAATTTTGAAGAGCAATGTCTGTAGGTGCCAGACATGGCTGTCTGTTGAGGAACAGACAGCTTCCCAGCCACATGATTGCAGGTCCTCTCTCTCTCTCTCTCTCTCTCAAGCTCTCACTAAGTGTGCTGTTCCTGCTCTGTATTGAACCAACCATGGGCTGAGATAATGGTTTGTGGTGGTGGCGGCAGTGTGGTAGGGGTGGTGTGGAGGAGCATGTTTCAATGTTTCGGTTTTGTTTTCAGGTTTGATATAAGATGTGCATGGGTCTTTTCTTTCCACCTTCCATATATCTGTGTTTAAATATAGTTTATATTTGTGTGTGTGTGTTTGTGTGTATGCATATATATATATATATATATATATATGTGTGTGTGTGTGTGTGTGTGTATTTGTATGTGTGTATATATATATATATGCATATGTGTATGTATGTGTATATATATATATATATATATGCATATGTGTGTGTGTGTAGCTAATGTGTTGTTTTGTGATGGTAAAATCAGCAAAAAAGTACTCCATCTGGTGAGAGATTCATATTATTTAATAGACAATCCATGTTTTTATGTGCTACTAATGGTTTCTTGTGCTGGGGAGATACCAAACAACGTTTTGTAACACATCTGACATCTTGGCGCAGTCATCAGGCATGACCCATGAAGATGATAATATCTTGTAATTAATTGGAGGGTCGTTAATGACAAAGTTATTTCATTAAATTCTTCCTTGTTTTCAAAATGGAAGCAAAGACCATGTTTCAAGAAATTAATCATCAAACTACTTTTCCTTCAAAGTTTTGCTATGTATGAGAAATAGTTCTGATTAGTTCCCCCCCCCCCACCTCTGCTGGCTTTGGTGAAAGGTATGTTTTAGTGGAATTGTCTGTAAGGTTTAACCCTTCAGCATTTAAACCAGTCATACCTGGCTCAAATGTTCTACTTGTTTTACGTTCAAACTGGCCGCATCTGACCTCTTGCACGCATCTTACACAGTAGGAGTGGCTGTGTGGCAAGTAGCTTGCTTACCAACCACATGGTTCCGGGTTCAGTCCCGCTGCATGACACTTTGGGCAAGTGTCTTCTACTATAGCCTCAGGCCGACCAAAGCCGTGTGAGTGGATTTGGTAGATGGAAACTGAAAGAAGCCCGTCATATATATATATATATGTGTGTGTGTGTGTGTATGTGTATGTGTTTGTGTGTCTGTTTGTCCCCCCAACATCGCTTGACAACCGATAGAATAAGTCCTGGGGTCGATTAGCTCAACTAAAAGGCGGTGCTCCAGCATGGCCGCAGTCAAATGACTGTAACAAGTAAAAGAGTAATCATGTCATTGAAATCTCTCACAGAGTAATGCAAGATTTATTCAAAACAATGTGAATAGATAAGCATTAACATTTGACAGAGAAATCTGATTGCTAAAGGTCTTGAGTATTATTTTATTTCTAACTTTTGGCACTGGCCATATCTGGCTCAATTATTCTACTCCCTTTATGCTCAGACTGGCTACATTTGGCCACACACATTTCCCCTACAATGTCATTCTAAACTTATACAATCACATCTGCATGATTGATTCAGAACAATGTGAACAAATAAGCATCACGTTTGACATCATCATCATCATCATTGTCGTTTAACGTCCGCTTTCCATGCTAGCATGGGTTGGACGATTTGACTGAGGACTGATGAAACCAGAAGGCTACACCAGGCTCCAATCTGATTTGGCAGAGTTTCTACAGCTGGATGCCCTTCCTAACGCCAACCACTCAGAGAGTGTAGTGGGTGGTTTTACATGCCACCGGCTTGCCAGAATAATATAAATGTTAAAGGGTTAAAGACAAGTGTCGTCCTCTCTGGCCAAGCTCTCATCCACTTCTATGAGGGTAACTTGAAGAGAATGTGGATGGTAGAGAATAAGGTGCAGCTGACGCCCGCATTGTGGGTGTGTTTAGCAAAAGAAATGTTTTCCATGAAAGACTGGAAATGAACCATTTCTCTTGTATGACTGTGGTGCTTGTTTCTGACTAGACAAGAGTAAAGATACCTTTCATTCATGAAATGACCATGGGATTGCACCTAGAATGTTCCCCTCTGAGGCACAAGTCTAGGCAAGGTTGTTTATGGAAGACCAGCAGTCGCCCATGCATACCAGCCTCCCCTCTCCATGCCACTGATGTTATCCAAGGGAAAGGCAAAGGGGCCGATACAGCTTGGCACCAGTGATGTCATAACTCCTTTCTACAGATGAGCGAACTTGCGCAACATGAAATAAAGTGTCTTGCTCAAGAACACTATGTCATGATTGTGAGCCTGGCACTCTAACCACTGAACCATGCACCTTCACAATGTCTGGACACAAACATATACATCCTCACATGAGCCCCTTTCAATTTTCATCTACCAAATCCTTTCACAAAGCTTTGGTCCACCCTGAGCTTTAGCAGAAGGCACTGCCCAAGGTGCTACGCAGTGGAACCGATCCCAAGAGCACATGGTTGGAAAATTGGTTTCTTAACCACACAGCCATGTCTGCCCCCTATGTAGTGGAAGCAGCAAGACCAACAGGACTTGATTGGGTCTTCTTTGAGTATGCTTTTCTTTTTATGTAGCAAGAGAGGAGAGCCAAGCCCTTTTTTTTTTGTGTGGAGTGGGGCAGATCCCTGATTTACCCAAAATGGTCTTCCCCACTTTTGTTAGAGAAGTTTTTCTTTTTCTTATTGGGTTTTTTATTTTTCTGTTTTACTTTTTTCGGTTATGCTCGTTTGGTTCAATGGAAACCCAAACTGTTCCCATCCCCTACTGTCATGTTGTGTGTGTGTTTCTCTTTCATGCTTTCTATTGTCCTCCATTGTATTGGGGCCCTGTTGGCCAATGAAAGAAACAACAATTACCATTGTTGTTGTTATTAATATTGATAATTATTAATTATGGCCTTGGCCCAAAATTTGAAACTGTCATTGTTGTTGTTTTATTATTATTATTATTATGGTTCAGTAGTTTTATTTTTATAACGTGCTTTCACTTCACTACCGAGCGCAGCTCTGTGTGCCTTGGGTATGTGCTGTGGTTTGCTGTGGTGCTCTTATGGTTACTGTATTGAAAGTGTTTTGCGTAGGATGTGTGCAATGCCCAGTAGTGCAATTTTCTGTATGTTATATATATTTGTAAGTCCTGGTGTTTTTGTTATGTATTTGTCTGAATATTTTTTTTTTTTATTATTATTATTATTATTATTATTATTATTATTATTATTAGTTTGTATAATTATGAGTTGTTATTGTTGTTTTGATAATTCATAACTGCATATTTGACATTGCGGTCATCTTGCATGTTGTTGCATTCGATGTTTTTGTTTTTTTGTTTTGTTTTCCATCGTTTTGAATCTTAATAACCAACAGATTCACACACACACACACACAGAGTATATATTTACATAGGTAAGTGTGTGCGTGTGTGTGTCTACCTCCAGCTCTTTCCATACCTTTTTATTGCTTTCGTTTCTATTTACTTTGGCACCCGATGTGCTGAATTCCAAAGATGACAGCATTTTTAACGTTCTTTCACTATTTTCAATCGATCAGTCAACATGTTGAGTAAACAGAACTACGAATGCACCCAAAATTTTTATCAGAAACGACTGTAAGTCTGTGGTGCACCGATAAATGAATCCTCTTATTTATGACCTTTTTGTTTTTGTATATCACTCTGTGACAACTTACCATATTTAAGTTGGTTTTGTAAGTAAGGATTTACAAATTCAACTGGAAACAGACTTCCACTTCAGATCTCCCGTTTGGATTTACCTATAGTTCTATAGCGATCAGAAAAGCATTTGTTAGCCTGGTGTATTTGTATTTTCTCCAGATTGATATCCTTGTGTAACATGATTTTTGTCCTTAGGTTGCAGTTGTTACTTCTTATTTTCTTGCCCTTTGAAAGTATGAAAAATGGCGAATATTTCCTTCAAACTTTGCTTTTGTTACAGTAATTATTCAAACCCTCCAAAGAATCCTTCTCAACACATGGCTATTGTGTTCCCCAAATATTCCTGCTCGTCATCAGAGATGCACATATTGTCAAGCATTAAGGGATATGCTCAAGTGGTTAAAGTCAAGCTGCTGACAAACAAAATTGTGGTATTGAGCAGAATATTTGCTCTAACAATATTTCTGCTTTGGCAATTCGGCCCTTAATCTGTCTGAAATGTAATGGAAAATAAATCAGTTTGAGAACATTGATGTCCGGGTGACAAAAGCAAAATGTGAAGAGAAGAGTAGTCATTTCCTTTCATTTCTAGATAGAAGCAAATAGAAAATAACATTTTTTGATGACCAACAAATATAAAAATATAAATTAA
>NC_069008.1:5911852-5914372 GCF_001194135.2 Octopus bimaculoides | reverse complement strand
AAAAAGTTCTTCACCACATGTGGAATAGAATACCATTTTATTTTCCCTTCTATCTACGACTACAAAATTAATTGGAGTTGCAGCAATGGTGACATTATAATGTCCCAGAGAAATTCTTTCTATAATGTCAACTTTGTCCTCCTTGATCAATAGGATATGGATCTCGTTTTTGTTTTCAGTGGTGGTCACAGCTAAACACTTATTTGATACAATATGACATATTTCAATGTAATCAGTTTGGACCTTTATTAAAGGACCTTTTCTTAGTTCAGGACAGGTGATACACTGAAATCCTTTCATTTCATGATAAAAGACCAGAAATCTGTTTGAGTTCAATCTACAAAGTGCAGAAGGTGAGGAATTGAAAGTTAAATAATTGTGGCTAATTATTTCCGCATTATCAGAGAATAATGTAGCTTTCTTATTCCCGTAGAGTATTAATATGGAAGATGTTGACATAGGTAGAATATTTTTGACATTATAGAAATCCTCAATATATATATGGTTGATCAGACTTGATGTACATAGCTGGTTGCAGTAAGATGACTTGAACCAAAAATCTTTAGTTTTCCTTATAATACGCAGAACTCCAAAATAGTCAGTCAAGAAAATGATATCTGAACAAACACAAAAATACCGACATTTCCTGCCAATGTCCCTCATTGTCACACCACCTTTAGCTGAAATCCTGTAAATAATTTGTCCCTGGAGGACATAGAAATGGTTTTGGTACACAGTGATGTTGGTTGGGAGATTCAGAGAATGGGTCTCTACCTCAAATAACTGCTGGCCATCCAGAATATAACAGGTAACCCTGTTAATATTGGCAAATGCTATTAACAGGTTACCTTGTGGACCTACAGCAATATTTGCAGGTGTCTCTTTGGCAATGAATTGAGTGATAATTCTATTATCTTCCCAATCAATTTGGTAAACAGTCTTACCAAACATTTCTACACCTATAAGTGTAGAATATTCCAAGTAAGAAATCAAGAAAAAACCAAATTGAAGTGTTTTAATATTAAAACTTGAAGGGTTGATAATAATAATTAATTTTCGGAAGGGGAGGGTGGCCAGAACTGTATCTTGACCGATTCTGGTGAAATCGGTGACAGACGATGGGCAATGAACATAATTTCTGTCACCGTCTCTTGTCACACAACATACTGTCATACAATGGTGGGAATAGGTAATCACTCCCCGCTGTATTACAATAATATTGGATATTATCATGCTTTTGTCAAATTCTTCACCAGATTCATTGATCTTCGCTTCTCTGGTCATAACCGGACAAAGAGGTCGAAATTTATTGTATATTTTTGGTATTTCAATGGTTTTGTGTTTGTCTTGCAAAACATTTGTCTTTATGTATTGTTCCAGAAACCATTCAAGTTTTCCTATAATAATAAAATCTTGACTGTAATCATTTTTCTTAATGTCTTTCTGCAGAATTTCTATTCTCTGTGTAAAATCTTTAAGAAAGTTATTCTCGTCCAAACCAACACTTTTTAAAAAAGTACATATTTTTTCCCGAGAATTTATCAGCAAATTCATTTTGTCTTCATATGCATTTGATCTTTTATAAAATATGTGTTTGTCAAAAACATCTTGTCTTCCAATTATTTCCCAGTTTTTATGGTCTCCTTTTTGTCTTTTTTGTTTTGTTGTTGACTGAGATGAAGCTCGTTTCTCTGACATTTCTCTCTTTGAACCATCATCACTCTCATATTTACACCTTTTCTTCTCAACTCCTTCTTCATCCCATTTTGATTTTGAGTCAGAGAAAGCTCTTTTCTGAGGTGTAAGTCTTCTTGAAGTGTTTCCTGCTTGGTCTTCCATAGTGAATCTGTAATGAAATATAAAGAAAACATTCAGCTTTGTGAAAATATTCAAGTTTCAGGGAGATGATGTTTACTTCATTATTTGAAACACAAACAAAACATTTCTGTATTTCTGTCAGTTCATTAGGTTGTCTAATTAATATTTAGACAACTTGTTGGAATAATGTTTATTAGGCATAAACATTTGATTACAATGTATTAATAAGTGACATGGAGAAGCTAGGTGGGTAAGCTGTTAGAATCATTAGCATGCCAGACGAAATGTTTAATGGTATTTCATTCGTCTTTACATTCTGAGATCAAATGCCAGCAAGGTTGACTTCGCCTTCGTTCATCCTCTCGAGGTCGATTAAATCAAGTACCAGTGAAACACCAGGGTCAATATGATTGACTTACCCCCTCCCCACAAATTTAGAAACCTCGTACCTATAGAAGAAAGCAATCTAAACGTTACCCAGTTCATTCTTATTCTAGCAACTATATTTTCAAAGCTTCATCCTCCACTGCTAATTTGATCACCTAATTAACAGAAGCTATTTACTAAACTAAGGATCTCCCACTGGACATTTGAGGAAGTCTATTTTCTGTAGATTCTTAATGTTTATTGTACCTACACATCTATCACACACAAAGACTACTTTGTTAATCTTCTTTTAATATTGCTGCATCTCTTATGCAT
>NC_069008.1:5909153-5911254 GCF_001194135.2 Octopus bimaculoides | reverse complement strand
GTCTTCTACTATAGACTTGGGTCAACCAAAGCATTGTGAGAGGATATGGTAGACAGAAACTGAAAGAAGCCCATTGTATATATATATATATATATATATGTGTGTATATGCATATGTGTGTGTGTGTCTCTGTGGCTGTATTTGTCCCTCCACCACCATCACTTGACAACCAATGTTGGTGTGTTTACATCCCCCATAACTTAGCAGTTTGGCAAAAGAGATGAACAGAATAAGTACTGGGCTTACAAAGAATAAGTCCTGGGGTCGATTTCTTCAGCTACAAAGACCCTTTAAGGCAGTGCTCCAGCATGGCCACAGTCAAATGAGTGAAACTAGTAAAAGAATAACTGAAGACAAATGTTCAAATACATGAATTGCATGCTCTGAACGGACACCAGTTGTTGTGTACCTGTTCAGGCTTTCTTCTGTCCATGTACCTTCTTGATGATTAAATAACTTGTAGCCATTCGTTTCTAGGCAGCTGCAACAGCACTTGGTTTCGTCACAGTTCAAGCTGTGATTTTAGGCGGTAAGACAAGCTCTACATTACAAACCTGTATAACTAGCTACAAGTTATATGCGGAGAAAACATGTATTTGGTTCAGCTTGGTTGACAGCAGTGAAAACCGCTGTTCTGGGTTGTTGCATATCTTGGCTGAGTTGATAGCAGTTAAAACCGCTTTCCGTACGTTCGAGTCAGAAACTAAATTCAGACTGCCCATCTAATGTTGTATTTATAGTTAGCAGCGAGGTAGACGATCTATTTTTAGCTATGGTGAAATTCTGCCTACCCATCTAATGTTCCCTATGTTGTATTTATAGTTAGCAGCGAGGTAGACGATCTAGTTTTAGCTATGGTGAAATTCTGCTGCTGATTTACAAAAAGGGCACCAATTTAAGGTTTTCACTAAGGGAGCTGTCAATCTATTTTTAGCTATGATGAAATCGTAACTAACTCAATCTAAGGCTATATAAGGTGTCCGTTACGGTACTACTAAAGCAGCACGGTCCCGAACACGCAGTCGCGCGTCCGCGCTAGCTAGTCGTGAGTGGTCGACCCTAACCCTAAACACGTATTCATTTGCACACGCGGGTTAGGGTTAGGGTTAGGATCGACCACTCACGACTAGCTAGCGCAGACGCGCGACCACGCTGCTTTAGTAGTACCTCCGTTACAATTACATTACGTCATTAGATGTAAGTTTACCTGACTTCCACTCTCTCTCTCTCTTTCTTTCTCGCCTTCCCCCCTCCCTTATATATGCATATGTGTGTGTGTGTGAATATTTACAACATTTTTGAACGTTTAACATGTTTGAATAATAGGACCGATTGATGACCTTGAAACACCAAAGACTTTCTCCATTCTTCTCAAGCGTTAAACTAATACACCTGCCTGTTGTTCCTTCACCTGCCTTTTGTTTTCTGTATGTGTGTGTGATTAGTACTACCCATCATTTAAACGTGTTGAAAATGTATCGGTACTTGTTCTATAAAACCTTGCAGTTCCACTAATAAATATGGCTAAAACATGAATCCGACTTAAAAGGAAATACCAGGGTTTGTGAGATGAATTAAACCCACCAAAGCACTGCTCCTGCGTGTTCATGGTTCAGTAAATTAATGAGTAACACACAAAACACACATAGCTTAAAATGTCTGTTAACCTATTTCTATCTATAAGTGACACACCAGCTTTTCAATTATTATTCACTTCTTTCTCATCAATAAATCTTTAGTAGAAAGTGGGTTATACATCTTTAGATTGTATACCTGACTTTCCTACTATGAACTTAACGGAACGCTGAACTCCAGACTATCAACTTAAACATTTATTCAGGTGGTAAATATATAAACATCGGTGGAGATGGAGTATATGTAATCTGGGTATACCCCCACTTTTAAATTTTGTTTTTTTTTTACGGAATCCTATGTTTCAGACCATGGAGAATCCGATTCTGGAAAAAAATTTTCAAAAATCTTAATTTCAAAATTTCGACCCCCCCCCCCGGTTTTTATATAGATCCACAGGGTAAACCTAACCCTAACACTAGTTTCGTAAGATTTGGCTGTTATTTCTAGCATGTAAATAGCCTGCTTG
>NC_069008.1:5907548-5908741 GCF_001194135.2 Octopus bimaculoides | reverse complement strand
ATAATTCCACAGAAACTTCAGATATTTCTAAATTTAACAAACTATGAAACAGATTATTGTTTTGAATATTTTATTTAAATGTAATCTATAACTTATATGTGGAGGGCAGCGGACTCGCGGTCATAGGATCGCGGTTTCGATTCCTAGACTGAGCGTTGTGAGTATTTATTGAACGAAAACACCTAAAGTTCCACGAGGCTCTGGCAGGGGATGGTGGCGAACCTTGCTGTACTCTTTCACCACAACTTTCTCTTACTCTTACTTCCTGTTTCTGTTGTGCCTGTAATTCAAAGGGGTCAGCCTTGTCACACTCTGTGTCACGCTGAATATCCCCCCCGAGAACTACGTTAAGGGTACACGTGTCTGTGGAGTGCTCAGCCACTTGCACGTTAATTTCACGAGCAGGCTGTTCCGTTGATCGGATCAACTGGAACCCTCGTCGTCGTTAAGCGACGGAGTGCCAACAACAACAATGTAAAAATATAATCTTTTTAAACTCAACAGGATGTTTAAGAATTATATTAATTCGCAATATCGTGGGACTTATATTATCGCATTGGAACCTCAAGGGTATGCCCTGGCATTTGCTACCATCAATATCTCTCTCTTCCTTTACTCAACCATCCCATTTATATTCTGATCTCAGTCCCTTGTGAGTATACCCGGCACTTTGCCACCCTCTCTGCCCTACTCTCTCTCACTTTCTCTCTCCTTCTCTTGCATTTCCCTCAGGTTGGACAACCATGTATTTCCTTTGCTGTAGCGCACCTGTTTCTGTCTTCATTCTTGATCTCATCCTCTCCGGCCATGTATAACCTTGCACTTGCTCTACAGCAAGACACCTGTCTCTCTGTCTCACTATAACCTTTCATCATCCAACACAAGATCACCTCCTCCCGTCTTGAAAGCTTTTTTTTTTTGCCTTGCAAGTACTTGGTGACCCTGTTAGAGCAGGTGCCACTTAAAAGCATCCAGTCCACTCTGTTGAGTGGTTGGTGTTTGGAAGGGCATCCAGCTGTAAAAACCCAGCCAAAACAGCCACAGAAGTCTGGTTCAGGCTCCTACCTGGCCAGCTCTTGTGAAACTGTCTCACCCATGTTAGCATGGAAGGCGGACATTAAACGACGATGATGATGATGATGGAAAAATACAATTTTTTTCAGCGAAATATTAAAGCATAAAAAATTAATTTT
>NC_069008.1:5906246-5906985 GCF_001194135.2 Octopus bimaculoides | reverse complement strand
CCTCCTCTCCGGTTGGCTGATTATGAAACCAGTTAAGGTGTGAGTTTGGGAGCGAGGAATGAGTGGGAAAGCCGGTTGAGTGATCTGTAGATCGGAGGAGGGGGGGGCATACGGTGTTTGTGGTGTTATGGGTCGTGATGAGGTATGTTTGGTGGAGAGGATTGCAGACGAAGCAAACGGAAGTGAAGACTGTAGGGGCCAGCGGAAGAGCCACGGGGACATGCGTGGGCACAGAGCACGTGCGATGGCGCGTTTGAAAGGTTATGTTTTTATCTGGTCACTGATCGCTCGTCCCGCCACGGTCAACAGGTAAGGTCTCTGTGTTACTTTCTCCCTTTTGCTTCTTTTCCCTCCATCACGCTACATGTACTTTATATTATATTCTGGAAATGAAATGTTTTGCATGTAATGTAACACTGCAAAATGTTTAAACAGCTTCTAGTCTATAAAATACTGCCTGAAAATAAAATAATCTTCAATATAACAATATATTTATGTTTGAAGTAACACTGGAAAATTTTTAATGATGTAAATGTGTTTGTATTTTATCGTTTGACCTCTTAACATACACATTTGTTTTCAATTTCTGTACAAAACATTTTATTTTGGATTTGTACATAAGAAAGTACAGAAATTATTTCGGATCAGTTCTGATTTGTTATGAAGTTACTGATAGAAACGATAATTAATGATAGTTAATGAGTGAAAGCGAGAAAAACTTCACGAACGAAGTATTTGG
>NC_069008.1:5903726-5906070 GCF_001194135.2 Octopus bimaculoides | reverse complement strand
GTTGGAAATAAGTGACAAATACCTCCAGAGTACAGTGAACGTATATTTTCATTCAAATATAGATATTTACTAGACATCTCGGATCTTTTTTAAAACGGGGGCCACCGTTTTAAAAAAGATCCGACATCTCTGAAAAAGGTGGTTAATATATAGATCCGCACCCGGTGGAAAAATTGAAAAAAAAATAGTAACCAAAAAGGTTAATTAAAATGATTTTCACAATATTTACCGGAATCGATAACAGGATTTCAATTTGCGCCTAAGGTTTTTCTGTCTTGTAGATATCTTGGAAGTTGAATTCGTTGAAGATGTGACAAAATTGTCAATCCTGCGAGTGTCACTTGTTAATTTACCAGCAAGAAGTTTACGGGCACATCAGCGTTACTTGGCAGGTGTCCTTGCTTAAATGTGTGTGTGTGTATATTGTAATGGGTATATACACAGGTATGTTGTAGTGTGATGTTTAATTTAAATAAGTGTGCGTTTTGTGTGTATATATATATGTATATATTTGATTAAAGATGTGTGTGTGTGAGTGTGTATGTATGTCAAATGATTGCCAATCATTTCCGCTGGCATTCCCAGTGACTATAAATAACATATCTTTCCAGTGACCGTAAATGATATATCTTTCCAGTGACTATAAATAATATATCTTTCCTTCATCCCCCAATTCTCTCTCTCTTTCTCTCTAATTTACGTCGTTTTCCAACGCTGCCGCCGCCACACGACCAGGTTCCATAGAAACAAACATATTTTTATTGTTTTTGTCTCCTTTCTTTACACGGATAAAAATTTATTTCGAATGTTTTAACACGTATACATTACATATTAACACCCACACATGAATGTGTGTGTGAGAGAGAGAGAGATCTTGGGCACTACTGGCAAAATGTGACACAGCAACAACCTGTTGCTTGGTCGTGTTGTGGGCGCCTAAACTGTATTTCTTTATTCGCCTTATATAGAGAGGAAAGAACAGGGGCGGGGATGAAACAAGGACAGTCTTACACAGGGCTGGGGTTACATGAAATACGGATGATAAATCGAATTTGACAACGAAAATGAAAAATGCGAATAAAAGTATAAATATATAAAAATATTGGGTAAATTTTCAGATTAACACCCGCACGATTTTCACTAGGAGGTTACGGTTAGGGACGGAATTCCCTAACCTTAAAACCCTAACCCTAACACCCTAGTGAAAATCGTGCGGGTGTTAATCTGAAAATTTACCAAATATTGTTCATGACCCCATTCATACCCAACTTCCTTACAACAGTTGTCCAAAATTTTCCATACCTTTTCTCTAGACGGGTCTTTCTCAACAGGTGGAATTTAAAATAACTCATCGACCCGTGTCTGGAGATAAAGTGGCCTATCTCAGTCCCCTTCGCGCTTGTCATACATACTGTATCTTTCAGTATGGCCACTACACAGAAAAAAGATGCCTTCCTTTCCTTGTTAATGGAGGGAGGCGGTACGATCTTAACAATGAACTCAGTCGAGAGCCGTACTCTTTCCGCATCCGGCATCAGTTGTTTGACATAGGCTATCAACTCCCTCTGCTCCTCGCAACATACAAAGACGTGCGCAACGGTTTCACTGATGCGCCCGCACCTCGGGCATGTGGGGGGGGGGGAGGTGTCAAAGCTGTGTTTCGACAACCTCTCTCGAACCAGTAAGGTCGATCGACAGCTCAACCAAGCCAAGGATTTCTGGAAGTTATCCAGTTACCTGGGGTCTGCGACTAAACTGACAACTCCATTGAGCTTGCTTGGTGAGGAGGGTGATTGTCGGACACCCTGCAGGATGGAAAATAAGACCTGTCAAAGGGTGGCAGAGTTCATGAATCTCAATATAATGGTAACACCGGGAAATATTTTTAAAGATGCAATGTGTTAGTAAATTGTGTGTTAATTAAAATAATTATCACTAGAATATTTGCCAAAGTCAATGATAGGGGTTCAATTTCAACCCGAAGTATTTCTATCTCAGGAACATCTGAGGAGTTCAGCAAAATTGTGACTTCTGCAACTGTTGGTGCGATTCTTGAAACTTCTTAGCATGAAGCATATACGTGTGTGGGTGCTAATCTGCATGTGACTGTGTTTAAATGTGTATGCTTGTGTGTGTGTGTGTATTGTAATGTGTATGTTGTTGTGTAATGCATGTATACGTGTATGTTGTGTAATGGATGTATGTTTGTATGTGTGTCTGTCAGCCAGTTTATATAGACATATGATGTCTCATATTCGCAGTGACTGTCTGAATAACATATCTCCTTCACCTCCCATTTTCTTCTTTCTTTCTTTCTTTATGTCATTTCCAACACCACCACCAC
>NC_069008.1:5899877-5903700 GCF_001194135.2 Octopus bimaculoides | reverse complement strand
TTTTTTTTTTTTATGGTTTTTGCCTGCTTTTTTCACACAAATAAAAATGTATTTGGAATGTTTTAACACGTTGGCTGTGTGTTAAGAAAGGCGTAGGAGTGGCTGTGTGGTAAGAAGCTTGCTTACCAACCACATGGTTCCAGGTTCAGTCCCACTGTGTGGCACCTTGGGCAAGTGTCTTCTATTATAGCCTCAGGCCGACCAAAGCCTTGTGAGTGGATTTGGTAGACAGAAACTGAAAGAAGCCCATCATATATACATATATATATGTGTGTGTGTGTGTGTATGCATATGTTTGTGTGTCTGTCTGTCTGTCCCCTATCATTGCTTGACAACCAATGTTGATGTGCTTACATCCCCCGTAACTTAGCGGTTTGGCAAAAAGAACTGATAGAATAAATACTAGGCTTACAAAGAATAAGTCATGGGGTCGAATTGTTTGACTAAAGGCAGTGCTCCAGCATGGCCACAGTCAAATGACTGAAACAGATAAAAGGATATATACATGCATAGATAGACAGAGATAGATAGACAGACAGACAAATTGTGTTGAAGTATGTTGCAACAACAATTGTTAGTATGTAGTAGAACGCACTATAGGTTCAATCCCCATCTGCCCCACAATAATAGTAACAACAAAGTATAATATTTATGAGGATATTTATTTGTCAAAATGAAAGAAAGCAAAAGATTGACGTCCTGGAATGATTCCAAAAACCATGAAAGAATTGTCTGAAACATCAAAACCAAGAACTTTGTAAACTTCATTATCTTCACCCATCAGGAGGAGATATTGGTTAATACGATCAAATGTTAGGTGTTCAATAACTGTAGATGTTTGCTGTTCAATATATCCAGGTATTTGGTAGATATTGTTATCTTTATCTGTTATATAAACATGTTCTCTTTGAGTGGTTAGAAAAGGTTTATAGAAATAAGAATTTCGATACCCTGGAAGTTTTATAATCCTAACCAAATGCTCCCTGTACCAACAGAAATAATAGTAAACGTTCCCCCTCCATCTCTCCCTTTCCTCCTCTGCAACAACAGTATCACCACCAGATGTCACTACTATATCCACTACAAACACCACATTCTCAACCTCTTCATTCACCCCAGAACAAACTTCATGAATGTATTTACATGTGCCACCCTTGATCTCAACTACATCTACATAGTAATTGTGTCTCCCACTCTTACATTGCCCTACATAATAACAATCACCACACACACGTTCACTGTCATTGTTTTCATAGTGGCCACCACCACACACAAGTTGATTGTCGTTGTATTTATAAATCCTGTTGTAGTATTTCTCACTGTTGATGGTTTTTAAACGACAGAGATCCCTGTTGAAGAACATCAGTTGTTCACCAAAGATGACAATGAAACAGTCATGTGTCCACCAACATATGTCTAGTGGTTGTTGTTGTGGTAGTTGTTTATGTTGAAGTATGTCACCTGTTGTTCCGATTAATATGAGACTTTCTCGAAACATCAACACACTCACATTGTCATCTAACTTAATTAGTTTACTGTTCCGGTCCCTAATGTCCCTTAAATTATAATTAACAGGTTCCTTGAATGCAGGAATAGAAAAAGGGACCATTGCTGTTCTATATGGAAGTCTCCTCACTGATATTTCATCAGTTCCTGGCATACTCTCCGCTATGTATTTACCACATCTCACTTTTAATCTACCTTTACCAATTATTTCACCTGATTTACCCATTTCTACTTCATCTTCTTCACTGTATTTCAATTTATTAATTAATTCATTGCCAAATATTTCCTTGTTCGTCTCAGATGTAATGGAAGGGAAACGAAGACCAGAATCAAGATTTAATAAAGACACAGATTCCAGAATGTTCACTTGGTCCCCATCAATCTTTATGCAATGACATTCAATCAATTCAATATGTTGACACCAGTAAATATTGCCCACATATCTCCATATTACACCATAAGGGACGAGACTTGTCCAAGCTTGAGATTTCTTCAAATCTTTTCCATTCAGTTGAAATATTTCTTTTCTTTTAGGAACCGTGGCCATTATGTGTTTTCCTTGTGTAAAACACACACCACCAACTAAACTTCCTAGATCTCTGTGACATAGCAACTCCCCGTCTTTATCAAATATTTTAACATTTCCATTATTGGCTTTTTCACACACAACTGTCTTTCCTTCATCAGAGATGTCAATATCTTTCACTTGAACAGAACACTTGTCTGTTTGCAAATGAGAAACAGGGAATCTTTCCCGACTAAGCTTAAACAAACCTTCAACATACAATTTATTTCTGTGCCTGTGGCTTCCAACAAACCTTGATCCTTTACAGTTTATACAGGAGAAATCTACTTTATCTTTATAAATTCTGTCATTCAAAAATATTCTGTCATATTCACCAGTCAGTGTCAAACATACAATATTCTTATATCCTCTGTAGTCATAATACCTGTCCCACTGACCATAAATGTACAGATAACTGTCATCCGTTATCATGTTGTTATATTTATTGACATACCCCATGTAGTGTCTGACTGAATGTAAATACTGACCATCACTGTTGAAGAAAATTATGGATATTAGGTTAGTGACAATGATGACATCATTGGCAGTAATTATAATATCATAGATGTCTTTGTTGAATGATACTTGAGACAAGTTTATTTGTTTTATTACATTCACAGTCGCATGGATTTCGTCAATGTCAACAACATACAAAATACGTTCATCTTCCCATTTACTAACAACCAGTTGATTGTTTGACAAAGAAGAAATACATTTGTATCTATTTATCGTTTGGTAAATTACCAACGACAATGGAAATTCAACTTTTAATGTCAACAGTCGGCATTTATCATTATTATCACCATCATCATCATCATCATCAGTTGTAATGACCAGTGCATTTGACTGCCATTGATACATTTTGATATTGTAAACATTCAGTTTGATTGAGTCCAGTAGGTGGCCATCAAATGTTAATATCTTAATGTTTTTATTCCTCCTGTCGAATCCTGCAATCAGGTGGTTTTCAATGATAACCAAACTCTGAGTCTCCACCGGTTGTTTACCTACAAAAGACCAAGAAGCGACATCAACGTGTCGAGCTTCATCAGAAACTGTCAGATCCTGTAGATGTAAGGTAGAAGACAACATTTCACTAACGCACATGTTTCTGGAAAACACATCTACCAGGTCGATATAAATATTGAGTTGATTATTTGTAATGTAATCTCTCACCACCAAGTTATAGTCATTTATAGTGAAAATTCGACTATTGTCTATCAGATAAACAAACATTTTATCAAAAGATACACCATAGAGATTGGAAGGATGTTCCACTTGGGGCATTAAAACACTGGGGACCATCTGGATACTACTACTATTCCTGACATGACCACCACCACTGACACTAGTGATGTACTGAAATGCTTTTTTCCTAGTAACTATTAATAGCTTTCTCGATTCATTTTCTATTGCTAATGATTTCACAAAAAAAGGGATATTAATTGTCTTAATTGTTTCAACTTGATTATAATTTTTCTTAATGGTTAAAATATCTAAATGTGATGGTTTATCACAATAACAAACAATTTCACCTTCACCCATCTTACACACCTGTACATAAGGCTGCCTTAATGATACACTTCTCACTGTCTTTGATAGGTTTCCGATGACCCTTAATTGTTTCTGTAGGGGTAATGTGACACCTATTTGATGAGAATCCCATCGACATATATCCGTAGCTGGAGACGGCAGAGATAATCCCGACACAATGTCTCCTTCATTAGAAATGTATAACAAGCAATCATGGTT
>NC_069008.1:5894437-5898276 GCF_001194135.2 Octopus bimaculoides | reverse complement strand
AGAAAGAGGCCGGAATTTGTTGATTATTTTTGGTGCCTCAATTGTTTTGTGTTTGTCTTGTAAAACATTTGTCTTTAAATAGTTTTCCAAAAACAATTCCAGTTTTCCAAACACAGTAAAGTCTTGGCTGTAATCATATTCCTTAATGCCACTCTGAAAAATTTTTATTCTTTTTGTGAAATCTTCCTTGAAAATACTTTCATCCATTCCTATATTTTTTAAAAAAGTACGTATTTTTTCCCGAAAATTTATCAATGAATTCATTTTGTCTTCATATGCATTGAACCTTGTATAATATATGTGTTTGTCAAAAACATCTCGTCTTCCAATTATTTCCCAGTTTTTCTGGTCTCCTTTATGCCTTTTCTGTCTTGTTGTTGATTGAGATGGAGCTCGTTTCCCTCTCATTTCTCTCCTTGGATCATTCTGTCTCCCATATTTACATCTTTTGCTGTTGATTCCTTTTTCATTACTTTTTGTTGCTGATTTACAGAAAGCTGTTTTCTGAGATATGAGAGTTGTTGAAGTATTTCCCTTCTGGTCTTCCATAGTGAATCTGTAGTGAAATATAAGGAAAACTTTTAGCTTTGTGAAAATATTCAAGTTTCAGGGAGATGATGTTTACTTCACACAAACAAAACTTTTAGGTATTTCTGTCAGTTCATTAGGATGTCTAATTAATATTTAAGCAACGTTGTGGTGGAATAATAATGATTAGAAGAGCTCATTATAATTTATTGTAAGATGTGATAATAAGTTTCATTAATTACATGGAGTCTAAATATTAACAATAATTATATTCACTGGAATTGATATTTGTTTTCAACATCACAAAATAATAGTTATATCTGGTTGAGAGTGCTGGTGGCACATAAATGGCACCCACTACACTGTTGGAGTGGTTGGCGTAAGGAAGGGCATCCGGCTGTAGAAACCTTGCCAGATCAGATTGGGGACTGGTGCAGCCTTCTGGCTTGCCAGTCCTCAGTCAAACCATCCAACCCATGCCAGCATGGAAAGCGGACGTTAAACGATGATGATGATGATGGTAGTCCAAGTGATTCTCCTACCCTTGGAAGTACTCAACGAGACACTAAGTTGTAGAGTAAGTCAACTAATTGATATACATGGGTTATGTGGGTGAGTTGGATAGTTGTTCAGCTGACTATGAAGGAGTGATGCGAGGGCTGTGAAACCTTGCATGCATTAATTTCAACATTTTCTTATTTAGAAGCGTTTTTATTTGTTTCCAAGTAAACTGACATCTGACTGCTTAAAGAACACTTCAGATGTAACCATGACAACTTCTCTTGGAAATGGGACAAAATTTGGCTTTGTATAGTTATGCCCTTATATATAAATAGTTATAACTATACTTTATATTGTTGGAATATAACACGGATATATATGATAATAGTAGGGCATAGGTAAAACCCTGTAGTTATGCCACTACTAGCAAACAACCCCCCCGTCCATTGGACGGTTTGTATAGGTGTTAAGTTGTGGAGATGTTTGGTGAGTGTATGGGGTTGTTACTTTTGGTTAAGGCATTAAAAGATTCCTGAGACATTAAAACTGTTGACTGTTTCTACAGCACGGCTATTTGATTTGGAAGCAGCATCGCGGTGTTTCCGAAGCCCTCGCAATCGACGTAGAGGCAGCAGCGCGTGCATGCCAGTGTCCAGCTGTCTCGCTTGCACGCAGTGAACGCATAGCAAAAGCATTTCTTGTTTTGCCAAGGTTACTCTTCCTTCTTCGAGGCATCCCATCAAGACATTTTGAAATTCAATAAAACCTAATAAAATTAAATAAAAACCATTGAGGTAATGTTTTTATTTAATTTTATTAGGTTTTTTTGAATTTCAAAATTAAAAAAAAATTTTTTAAAAACAAAACGCCAGAACGTTTAAAAAGAATTCTTGGCACGATATTGTCATCACCAACATAAACGTAATTGTGAATGAGCAAATTACATTTAGAACCGCACACGTGCGCGTGCGATTGTATGTGTGTGTGTGTGTGAGAGAGAGAGAGAGAGAGAGAGAGAGAGAGAGAAAGAAAGTAAAAAAGAGAGTGAATGAATGAATGAAAGAAGTATGTACGTCTATATGAAACGGACGTGTGTGTATGTGACAGAGATAGAGTGAGTGAGTGAAGCTACACACACATTTAGAAAATGTGACGTAATAGTATAAAACTTGGCGGAGACGGACTATATGTAATCTGAACCTTCCCCCCCTTATTTATTTTTTTTTTTTACAGAATCTCACGTTTTAGGCTATGGAGATTCCAATTCTGAAAAAAAATTTTCAAAAATCTCAAATTCATTATTGTTATTATGGCAGGTTTTTTTATATGTATGAATTTTTCGTCTATTTGAACTCAATATAAGTTCAGTAATATATTCTTAGAATATTACTTATAAAAGTTATATATATATATATATTTATAAAGGGGGTTTGGGGGCGGGGTATAAAGGAAGTCTTGCCGGAATTTTGTCTCAAAGCGACGAAAATATTTTGGCAAATTAAATTTAAAGTTGAAGTGAATGAATCTAATGGCTTTTGTGTGTTTTTTAAATGGCTTATTCATGTTTGAAGTAAAACTGGAAAATGCTTGATGATGTATGTCGATGTGTGTTAAGATAATTTTCATAGTAATAATTACCAAAGCCGGTGACAGGATTTCAATTTCAGCCTCAAATGTTTCTACCTTCACAATATCGTGCAAGCTTAGATCGTTGAAACGGGCGAAACTGTTACTGTGGCAACTCCTCATGTAATTCTTCATAAAACATCAGAACGAAGTTTCTGGACATGTGGGCGTTACTTTGCTTGGTTTTTTGTTTAAGTACATGTTGTACTGTGTATGTATGCGCATGAGTAATGCTGACGTGTATGTTGTAGTGTGGTGTATAGATTGTGGAGGTGCGGGCGGGGCTGTGAAACGGTGACGCACGCCATCGTACACTGGGGGAGCTGAGTGGTCACTTATCTCTCGCTTTCTCTCTCTCTCTGATCTGTTATCTGTTGAGAAAGCGAGAGATAAGTGACATGTGTTTTTAAGGGAGGGGGAATAGATAGATAGAGAGAGAGAAAGCGAGAGATAAGTGACGTATTTTTAAGGGAGGGAGAAATAGATAGAGAGAAAGCGAGAGATAAGTGACGTGTTTTTAAGGGAGGGGGAATAGATAGAGAGATAAGTGACGTGTTTTTAAGGGAGGGGAAAAGAGAGATAGATAGATAGAGAGTTGCTTTTCTTCTTTTTCCCTCCTGCCTGCTGTCTGCTACCTAACAGATAACAGATAACGTCGTCCTTTCCCTCTTTCCTTACGGAAAATGCCGAATTGATGACATTCAGCGTACTAGCACCGAATGATTGCCGAATATTGAAAGAAACGGTATGGAGGACGCGTTCGGAAGGAATTGCGGACAGGACAGTTCATCTCCAGACCAGGGCTGGTGAACTACTTCACCGCCCATCTTGTTTCCAAGATCCGTCTGAAGAGGAGGATCCTGTCGCAAAGAGTATTTGCAAAAAGATGGAAGGATGTCGTAAGAAAGTTGTGTATGCAAGGGGGCCATGGCAACGCGGTCGGACCGGGCATAGAAGGAAAAGAAAAAGAAAAAAAAAAATCAACCGGCGGGTTAGGGGGACATCCCCAACCAAAAAGTATTTAATTTTTAACGATGGCATTATCATATATTATATTATCTTCATGTAAAACTCATCCGTGAAATCATCTGAAAAAAATCGAACGACCTACGTTTTTTGTCTGTCCTTCTCCGTCCCCTCTGTGTATGCTATTTAATAGGAAATAAAGAAAAAGTTGTAGTGTG
>NC_069008.1:5893422-5894250 GCF_001194135.2 Octopus bimaculoides | reverse complement strand
TTTAACACGTATACATACATACACACGCGTATATACATACATACACACGCGTATATGTATGTATACATACATACACACTCGTATATATTACGTACATATACGCGTATATGTATGTATACATACATACACACTCGTATATATTTCGTACATATACGCGTATATGTATGTATACATACATACACACTCGTATATACATACATACACACGCGTTTATGTATGTATACATACATACACACGCGTATATACATACATACACACGCGTATATATTACGTACATATACGCGTATATATATGTATACATACATACACACGCGTATATACATACACACACACGCGTATATGTACGTATACATACACACTCGTATATATTACGTACATATACGTGTATATGTATGTATACATACATACACACTCGTATATACTATGTACATACATAGATGCACAAGTATTCGTATCTTTAGTCGAGCAAATCGACCCCAGGACTTATTCCCTGCAAGCCCAGTACTTATTCTATCGGTCTCTTTTGCCGAACCGCCAAGTTACGGGGACGTAAACACACCAGCATCGGTTGTCAAGCAATGCTGGTGGGGAGACTAATACAGACACAAACAACAAACACACATATAAAGTTGTATCGTATGCTGCCAAATTGAAAAAAAGTCGTCAGAATTTTGGAAAAAACGTTTTTTATTTTTATATCTTCATTTTCATATATTAGCCCTTTCGTTCGGCTTTCGAACTTGTCAAATACAATTCCGTGATTATACAGGTATCTTGCTTATTTATATAAAACAGGTGTTTTGGGGGGAATTTTGTTTATAACTCTTT
>NC_069008.1:5888937-5889785 GCF_001194135.2 Octopus bimaculoides | reverse complement strand
TATATATATATATATATATATATGTATATGTATGTATTAAAACATTCCAATTGTATTGTGTTCATATAAAGAAATTGAGGTCAAACCAATTACAAAAGTAGTAGTTAACGAATATTAAACATCATGAAAAAAACCGGTTGAGTGATTAGGTGGTGGTGGTGGTGATTGTTGTTGTCATGGCAGTAGTGGTGGTGGTGGTAGTGATGGTGGTGATATTGGAGATCACAAAAAGGAAAAGAGAAAGAAAGAACATAGATGTGTATAGGATGTGAGGGTGAGATGTATATTGTATACGCAGTCATGAGAAACTTGATGTACCTGAATGGTATGGAAATTGATTGACATATATACATACATACACACATGACATACATAACACCCATCTGTAATTGAAACACACACATACATACACTTTACAACATATACATACATACAAAGACACAGGCAACGTAACACCCATGTTCCTATGAGCTTCTCGCTGGCAAAGGTACAATTGTGACACCAACAATTGTACAAGTCGCATCGTTCCCACTCCTTCGACAAGTTGAACTCACAAAATCCCGTTGAGGTAGAAAGACCCCAGGTTGGAAGTGAAACACGATCATTGACTGGTAAATATCACTATAATCATCATCATCATCATCATCATCATCGTTTAACGTCCGCTTTCCATGCTAGCATGGGTTGGACGATTTGACTGAGGACTGGTGAAACCGGATGGCAACACCAGGCTCCAGTCTGATTTGGCAGAGTTTCTACAGCTGGATGCCCTTCCTAACGCCAACCACTCAGAGAGTGTAGTGGGTGCTTTTACGTGTCACCCGCACGAAAACGGCCACGCTCGAAAT
>NC_069008.1:5885379-5888672 GCF_001194135.2 Octopus bimaculoides | reverse complement strand
CAATTTACTTAATGCATTTGCATTGTTAAAGATTCATTAAAGCTATTTCCAACATGAATATATTAATATACTGAAAATTTACTAATTTTCAGATAATATTATGTAAGACTCTTTTACTCTTTTACTTGTTTCAGTCATTTGAGTGCGGCCATGCTGGAGCACCGCCTTTAGTCGAGAAAATCAACCCCGGTACTTATTCTTTGTAAGCCTAGTACTTATTCTATCGGTCTCTGTTTGCCGAACCGCTAAGTTACGGGGACGTAAACACACCAGCATTGGTTGTCAAGCGATGTTGGGGGACAAACACAGACACACAAACACACACACACACATATATACATATACATATATACGACAGGCTTCTTTCAGTTTCTGTCTACCACCACCTTAGATTAGTATCTCATTAATTGACCTCTTTAGGATGAAAATCAAAGTCGACCTCATTGGTGAGTCAGAATAACTACCACAAGGTATTTCGCCCTACAGATTTTTCTTCCAAACAGTAAACTTGTTTAAACTGACTTTTATTTTAGTACAAATGTAATTGTTAATTGTTCTCGTAATTTGATTTCTATTTATATCTTAAACTAAACAAGAAGAATTGTTTAAATATTAAACAATTTAGTGACAACATATATTTTTTTATCTCACCCCATGTTTGTCCGACATTAACATTTTAATATGTTTTCTAACAATTTTGAATATTATCTATCAAACGGATGGCTTTTGAGAATTATTTAACATTCTCTGGAAATATTATAAGCTTTATTACCAACCAACAATGAAGTTTCTAAACTACTACATGAACTAAATGTATTAAGTAAGTAACATAAAAGCGACTTGATTTGGCAGCTTCTAAGCTAGTTCCTATGGAGGGCGGCTCTTCATTGGGCCTTGGGCCCAACAAGGACACGACACTTCATATTAAATTTGATTAAACTTGACCAATATTTTTCATGCAATGAACAATTTTCATCAGAACAGTGATATAATTTGTCGATTTGGAACTCATTTGCAAAGCTGAATAATAAACAAGATTTTTTGTCTTCGCATTCAGGAGTCAGTTTAATTTTCTTTCTGTCTAACTTCTTTCTTTCTCCCTCCCTCCCCTCTCCCCCCCCTCTCTCTCTCTCTCTCTCTCTCTCTCTCTCTCTCTTTCTGTTGATTGTTTTCCTCCATCACCAGTACCACCACCATCACCACTGTCTTACTGTAGCTTACTGTCACTGTCATCCCTGACTGCTCTGCTACCACCACCACCACCACCACCTCCATCACTGTTGCCTCCACCTCTATCACAACTACAGCTCATACTATTACTATCACCCCTTTACCATCACAATCATTCATCTACTACCAGCTCTATGCCTACTACTACTATTCTCAACTCATCACTAGGAATAGTAGAAGTGTCACTGAATAGTGAGAGAGAGGATCAAAGTGTGACACGCTGACACACAGAGATTCGTTTTGCCATTTAATATTACGGATGAAAACTATGAGAGGGTCATCGTTAGAATATCTTTGACCATAGTGTTACTGGATAAGAGGAACGCAGCTCTGATAGTGGACAGAGTCGACATCTATTGACAAGTTTGCAAAAGCAACTAAAATTTTTGGAAGACACAAAATAAGTAAAAAAAAAATGAGTGGAAATTGAACTGGTGAGTGTGTTAGATATTAACATAGTATGAGTCTCCCCAGACACTACAAAGTTAAAGTTAAGTTTGACTGAGGTCTGGACAGCCAGCAGCTGCACCAGGCTCCAATCTGGTTTGGCAATGTTTCTACAGCTGGATGCCCTTCCTAATGCCAGTCATTCCAAGAGTGTAGTAGGTGCTTTTTACGTGCCACCAGCACAGGGGCCAGTCAAGCGGACCTGGCATCAACCATGTTCGGATGGTGCTTTTTACGTGCCACCAGCACAGGGGCCAGTCAAGCGGACCTGGCATCAACCATGTTCGGATGGTGCTTTTTATGTGCCACCAGCACGGGAGCCAATCAGAGGGCACTGGCCCCAGCGACTGTATTGGTTTTACTTGGCTCAACAGGTCATTATACAATAAAATGTATCTGCATTTTCAGTTATTTTTACAGGATATAACAAAGTTTATATTTCATTAAACTATGCAAAAATTATTTGAAGGAATTTAATTAATGTGATCATGGCTTACATTTAATTAAATTCAAGTTGGCTTGCATGTTAATTAGGCAAGCTAATACACTGGCAGAAATACAGAGATGTTTCGCTAGTGTATTTAAATTAATCAAGTAAACATCATTTCCCTGAAACTTGAATATTTTCACAAAGTTAAATGTTTTCCTTATATTTCATTGCAGATTCACTATGGAAGGCCAAAGAGGAAACACTTCAAGAAGCCTTGCCCCTCAGAAAAGAGCTTTAAGGGACTCGACACCAAAATGGGATGAAGAAGGAGTTGAGAAGAAAAGGTGTAAATATGAGAGAGATGATGGTTCAAAGAGAGAAATGTCAGAGGAACGAGCTTCATCTCAGTCAACAACAAAACAAAAAAGACAAAAAGGAGACCATGAAAAGAGGGAAATAATGCGAAGACGAAATATTTTGGACAAACACATATTTTATACAAGATTTAATGCATATGAAGACAAAATTAATTTGTTGATAAATTCTCGGAAAGAAATATGTACTTTTTTAAAAAGTATAGGAATGGATGAAAATACTTTTCTAAAAGATTTTAGAAAGAGAATAGAAATTTTTCAGAGTGACATTAAGCAATATGATTACAGTAAAGATTGTGTTATTTTTGGAAATCTTGAATTGTTTTTGGACAACTATTTAAAGACAAATGTTTTACAAGACAAACACAAAACAATTGAACCACCGAAAATAATCAACAAATTCTGGCCTCTTTCTCCAGTTTTGACCAGGGAAGCAAAGATGAATGAATCTGGTGAAGACTTAAGCAACCCAATATCCAATATTGTTGTGATACAAGGGGGGATTGTTACAAATTCCCGCCATTGTATGACAATATGTTGTATGACAAGAGACGGTGACAGAAATGATGTTCATTGCCCATCGTCTGTCACTGATTTCACCAGAATCAGTCAAGACACAGTTCTGGCCACCCTCCCCTTCCGAAAAATGATTCTTATTATCAACCCTTTAAGTTTTAAAATCAAAAGAATTCAGTTAGGATTAATCTTGGTTTCTTACTTGGAACATTCTACACTTATAGGTGTAGAAATGTTTGGTAGGACCATATACGTCTTTGACTGGGAAGATAATAGAATAAAATCTGAATTCATTA
>NC_069008.1:5882266-5884344 GCF_001194135.2 Octopus bimaculoides | reverse complement strand
GACACTCAACTCAACAGGGTCCTTCTTTACAAGTATCAGGACCAGTCGTCTGGCTGTTGTTTACACCTGAAAAATCCTTATATCAGAAATCTAAATCTACGACTCAAAGAAAAGGAGAATGACAAAAAACTTGTCATTGGCGAAATATGTAATCTGGCAAATGGACAGTTGGTGGTGTCCAACATCAACCATGATTGCTTGTTATACATTTCTAATGAAGGAGACATTGTGTCGAGATTATCTCTGCCGTCTACAGCTATAGATATATGTCGATGGGATTCTCATCATATAGGTGTCACATTACCCCTACAGAAACAATTAAGGGTCATCGGAAACCTATCAAAGACAGTGAGAAGTGTATCATTAAGGCAGCCATATGTACGGGTGTGTAAGATGGATGGAGGTGAAATTGTTTGTTATTGTGATAAACCATCACATTTAGATATTTTAGCCATTAAATATTATAAAGTTGAAATAATTAAGACAATTAATATTCCTTCATTAGTGACATCATTATCAATTGAAAAGGAAACACTAAAGCTATTAATTGTTACTAGGGGAAAAGCATTTCAGTATATCACTAGTATCTGTTGTGGTGGTCATGTCAGGAATAGATGTAATTGTGATGGTAGTAGAAATAGTATTATTAAGATGGTCCCCAATGTTTTAATGTCCCAAGTGAAACGTCCCCCCAATCTCTACGGTGGATCTATTGACCAAATGTTTGTGTATCTTGTAGACAGCAGCCGTATATTTGCTATAAACGATCATAATTTGTTGGTTAATGTTCTCGTTACAAAAAATCAACTTAATTATTATATCGACCTGGTAGATGTATTTTCCAGAAACATTTCTGTCAGTGAAATGCTGTCTTGTACTTTATATCTACAGGATCTGACAGTTTCTGATAAAGCTCGATGCACTGTTGTCTCTCCACGTTTTGGAAGCAAACACTCAGTGTACATTCTTTGTTTCGTTGTTATTGAAAATAACCTGATTGCAGGATATGACAGTAATAATAAAAACATTAAAATATTAACATTTGATGGTCAGCTTCTAGACTCTATCAGACTGAATGTTGATAGTATCAATATGTGTCGATGGCAGTCAAACACATTGGTCATTACAACTGGTGATAATAAATGCCAACTGTGGACATTAAAAGTGGAATTCCCATTGTTGTTAGTAACTTATCAGACAAGAGATAGATATAAGTATATCACCTCTTTGTCAAGCAATTGGCTGGTATGTAATAAATGGGAAGACGAACGTACTTTCTATGTCCTTCATATTGATGAAGTACATTCAGTTGTGGATATAAGAAAAGAAATACACATCCCTGAGAAATTATTAACGAGATACAAACATGGTGATGATAACTATATTAATTACATCTGTAACATAACAGTTACTGCTAATGATGTCATCATCGTTAACAATGATGCTTTCATAATTTTTCTCAGTAGTGATGGTCAGTATTTACATTCAGTTAGACACTACATGTGGTATAATAGTGATTATGACAACATAACAATTGATGACAGTTATTTGTTCGTTCATGGTCGGTGGGAAAGATATATTGGTTACACCGGGTATGATAACATAGTCTGTTTGACACAGGCTGGAGAATACAAGAAAATATTTTTAAATGACAGAATTTATAAAAATACGGTAGATTTCTCCTGTATAAACTGTAAAGGAGCAAGGTTTGTTGGAAGCTGCAGTAGTGAATTATATGTTGAAGGTCTATTCAAAGTTAGTCGGGAAAGAGTCCTGGTTTGTCGTTTCCAAACAGACGAATTTGCTGTTCAAGTAAAAGATTTTGATATTTCTGATGAAGGAAAGACAGTTGTGTGTGAAAAAGCCAATAATGGAAATGTTAAAATATTTGATGAAGACGGGGAGCTGCTATGTCACGGAAATGTGGCAAGTTTAGTTGGTGGTGTGTGTTTTACACAAGGAAAACACATAATGGCCACGGTTCCTAAAAGAAAAGAAATATTTCAACTGAATGGAGAAGATTTGAAGAAATCTCAAGCTTGGACAAGTCTCGTCCCTTATGGTGTAATATGGAGAAA
>NC_069008.1:5880434-5882077 GCF_001194135.2 Octopus bimaculoides | reverse complement strand
TAATAAATTGGAATACAGAGGAGGAGATGGAGATGGGGGAAGAAGAGGTGAATCAGGTGAAATAATTAGTAAAGGTAGATTAAAGGTGAGATGTGGTAATTACATAGCGGAGATTAATAATTCAGGAATTGATGAAATATCAGTGAGGAGACTTCCATATAGAACAGCAGTGGTCCCTTTTTCCATTCCTGCATTCGAGGAACCTGTTTGTTATGATTTGTGGGACATTAGGGACCTGAACAGTAAACTAATTAAGTTAGATGAGAATGTGAGTGTGTTGATGTTTCGAAAAAGTGTCACATTAATCAGAACAACAACAACAACAGTGGACATACTTCAACATGAACAAGAAGAAGAAGAACCACTGGACATTTGTCAGTGGACAGATGAATGTTTCATTGTCGCCTTTGAGAGAGAATTGATGTTCTTCAACAAAGATCTCTGTCATTTAAAAACCATCAAAACTGAAAAATTCTACAACAGGATTTATAAATACGACAATCAACTCGTGTGTGGTGGTCATTATATTACAGGCAGAACTAAAGGTATGAAAAACTACAACTACTACATAGATATTGTTGATATTGATGGTGTGACATGTAAATACAATTGTAAAGTGCATTCTGGGGTTTTGGAGGTAGAAGACGAAGAGGTAGAGTCAGTTGTGTGTGGTATAGTAGTGACATCTGGTGGTGAGATTGTTGTGGTGAAGGAGGAGAGGGAGGGATGGAGTAGTGGAGGCTATGATGTCTGTTGGTATAGCGAACATTTGGTCAGGAGCATTAAACTCCCAATCGATCCAGATTATTATATTTACAAACCATATCTAACAACATGTGCTGAATATGTTTATATAACAGATAAAGATAATAGTATTTACCAAATACCTGCTTACACTGAACACCAAACATCTGAAAATATTGAAGAGCAAACGCCTGAAAATATTCAGAAATATTTACTCCTCAGAGGAGATGATAATGAAGTCTTCACAGTTCTTGGTTTTGACGGTTTTTGGAATTATTCCTGGACGTCAATCTTTTGCTTTCTTTCATTATGACAAATAAATATTTTCAGGAATATTCACTTTTGTTGTTGTCATTGTTATTGATTCCATGCTCACCTGGAAATTGAACCTACATCACTGACATTGCATTCTACACACTAATAATTATTCTATCAATTATTGTTACGATATTCTTCAACACATACACTCTATCGCTCTCTGTATATACATTACATATATGGTGTGTGTGTATACATTTTTGGATTTGCTTTGCATGACAAACAGGCATAGAATTTATAAACTGTACAGTAGATTGAAGGGGCATTTGGCTGCTATTTCAAACAACTCTAGCAATATAACTATGTATGGAGTTACGTGAGACAATAATGGTGCTGTTTTCTATGTAAATTTCGCTGCTATTTCTAGCAGCTCTTGCATTCACTTACATTTTATATGTCATGCATTTAATTTTGTTTTTAAATTAAGCATTAATTTGCATTTAATTATTACAATGAAATTAATACAACAACAGAAACTAGTTACAGACTCACACTTAAACACAAAATTTGCTAGAAACAACAGTTATATGAATGTATGGCATATTTTTTCACAAAGGTTCCCTTCCAAAAATATATGTCTG
>NC_069008.1:5878368-5879734 GCF_001194135.2 Octopus bimaculoides | reverse complement strand
ATGATGACGAAGGTGATAATGCTGTTGTTGTTGGTGGTGGTGGTGGTGGTAGCGGTGACGTTGGTGTAAGTATTTGCATTCATACTGAAGAAAGTGAAATTTATACTGAACAATGCATATTCATTAGAAAAATTAGTTTCTAAGGGTTTTAAAAACAAATCCCTTCAGATGACCCTGAATCAGTAAATGAATGTGTTATCAGTTTGCAAAGAGGTTTCAATTATATTCATTTTTGTCTGAATGCTGCTTGGCCATTGTGACACAAAAGTGGATTGTTAGATGTTGAGAGGAAGGGAGTGGAAAGGAAATCAAAAGAAGAACAAGGATCAAATGATTTCAGAGTGATTATTTGAAGAGAGAGAGATAGATAGAAGGAGAGAGAAAGGAGGGAATGGGGTCGTTGTACAGGGAAACAAAAACAATACACAAAGCAAGTGTGTGCAAGAAACATTGAGGATTGTCAAATCTGAAGACCAACAATACACAACAATCTACGCTGATTGTGTGTGTGTGTTTGTGTTTGCACATATGGATTAATGTATATGTACTTATTATATACATAGATAAGTCTCAGCTAGAACTACCCAAGTCCATGGTTAACTTTAAAAAAACCACTTGGAAACAACATTTAATGATGTTTCACATTACAGTAATTCTGTTGGCACCATAACCCATTCGAGTAAAGAGTTATTGTTTGCAGTGATATACCTGTTTATATGTTTAGGGTTGAATTGAAATTTGTTGGAGATATTCACCCAGGAACCATTTCAATACAATAATTGTTTTTTTTGTTCTGTCTTCTCCTATGTGTCATGGCATGATGTTAAAGAGAGCAGGGTCAGTGGAGGTGACAAAGTTCTGCCTTGGTGTTGTGTGATGCTGTTCGTGGTGATCCAGCATGGCCACAAAGTTTATACTGCAAAACTTAAAACATTAAATGTTACGCATTCTGATAGAAAAGACACACATCTTTGCTGTTTCACTTTTTTATTCTGTGGACACGAAAAGGAAATAAAACGAAACAATTAATTGGAGAGAATATTTAACAAATAAATAATTATATTTTTAATAAATGACAATTGAAACTAATGAATAAGATAATGATGGTGTTGAGAGTGGGTTTTTGTGGTGGTGGTGGTGCTGGGAATGTGAATATTTGCAATTTGGGGACGAATCATCATCATCATCATCATCGTTTAACGTCCGCTTTCCATGCTAGCATGGGTTGGACGATTTGACTGAGGACTGGTGAAACCGGATGGCAACACCAGGCTCCAGTCTAATTTGGCAGAGTTTCTACAGCTGGATGCCCTTCCTAACGCCAACCACTCAGAGAGTGTAGTGGGTGCTTTTATGTGTCACCCGC
>NC_069008.1:5876008-5877777 GCF_001194135.2 Octopus bimaculoides | reverse complement strand
ATTCACATTGACATTACACATCCAACGGAGAATACTGGCTTCATTCCTTGCGAGCTTACGTATGTCCTCAGCAGTTACAGCCCATGTAGCATGGCTGTTCGTACGCATGCGTCATACAGTCTGCCTTTTACTCTGAGTGAGAGTCCCTTTGTCGCCAGCAGGGGTAAGAGCTCTCTAAACTTTGCCCAGGCTATTCTTATTCTAGCAGCTACACTTTCAGCGCACCCACCCCCACTACTAACTTGGTCGCCCAGATAGCGGAAGCTATCGACTACCTCTAGTTTTTCACCCTGGAATGAGATAGAAGTTGTTTCCTGTTTGTTTAAAACACTTGAGTTGTTGAGAAAATGTAAATGAATGCTTTATCAGTTGCAAGCATCTGGAATTACTTCAAAATATATTGAGATCTTAAGAGGGGGTAAGTGAAAATGAAATCCAAAATAACAACAGGAGTGTCTTTGTGATAACAAGCTTGCTTCCCAACCACATGATTCCAGGTTCAATCCCACTGTGTGGTACCTTAAGCAAGTGTCATCTACTATAACCAAAGCTTTGTGAGTGGATTTGGTAGATAGAAACATATATATATGCATACATATATAAGAAATAAGCATATCTATATATATATGTGTGTGTGTGTGTGTATTTATGAGAAGGTTGTATGTTATTTCAGGAAAATTTCTTTATTATTTCTAATGAATTTTGATAACATTTAAAGTTCTTACTCATTGGCTGATTGACCACGACCATGCTGGAGCACCACCTTTAATCAAGTAAATCGACCCCAGGATTTATTCTTTGTAAGCCTACTACTTATTGTATCAGTCTCTTTTACTAAACTGCTAAGCTATGGGGGACATATACACACACATACATATATATACAATGGGCTTCTATCAGTTTCCGTCTACCAAATCTACTTACAAGGCTTTGGTTGGCCTGAGGCTATAGTAGAAGTCATTTGCGCAAGGTGCCACACAGGAAGGGCATCCAGCTGTAGAAACTCTGCCAAATCAGATTGGAGCCTGGTGTAGCCATCCGGTTTCACCAGTCCTCAGTCAAATCGTCCAACCCATGCTAGCATGGAAGGCGGACGTTAAACGATGATGATGTGTGTGTGTATGAATAGAGAAAGGGGAGAGATGTATTACATATGTATACACATACAAACGTATGACATGAAGGGGTAAAGACGAATGATGTCTGGTGTGCGTGTGTGTTTGTGTATGTCTCTTTCTGCTTGTCTCTCTCTCACTACCTATTTTTCTATCTATCTATCTGTGATTTTCTCTCTCTCTCTCTCTGTCTTTATCTATAACAACCTCTACTCCGTACTAGTGTCTTGAGTTTGGTTGTTTATGGAAGGGCTATGTATAACAAGGCCGAATCGTGCTACTGAAATCTTTGTTTTGTGTGAGTCTTATTTTCTTGTCGGTGGATTTTTGTTAATTGTTATACTGTTTGTGCTTTGTGATTCCTGTGCGAATCGAACTCTTGTCGTTAAGACGGTTTTTTCGCCCTAGGGGCCCGAAAATTGTTCTGAAATTTGCCCGTTAAAGGATAAAATATTTTTTCTACTTTTGTTATCGGTGACAGAGGTGTTTTTCTACGTTATTGTCGGTAAAGACAACATTGTGTTTATTATTATGAAATTTAATATAAATTCTAAGGAGGATCATCTGTCTTTGTCCATTTGTCTATCGATCTCCCTTCGTTTCTATATCTGTCATCTGCTTTTATATATATATATATATATATATATATATATA
>NC_069008.1:5874495-5875916 GCF_001194135.2 Octopus bimaculoides | reverse complement strand
TTTGAATTCTCGTTTAAGTCTCGTTCACAAACACGAGATTTATTTGCTGCGGAATTAGTATCTCGACAAATCAATATGGTGTAGAAATAAATGACAAATTTTTTAGAAATCTTAAAATGTGAAATTTCTCCCGTTTGAATCTTTCTTTTATCCAATACATCTCAGAAAATGATAAAATATGAACCTTCTCCCGTTTCAATATCTTCCTTTATCAAATACATCTCAGAAATTTTCTGTAAGTGTTTAAACATAACATTTATGTATTTATTATTCGTTGTCTCAATTATTTAATATGAAAACAATTATGGTTTTCCCTCTTCAATGCCCGATTTTCTAGGGTTTTTTTTACATAGTAATCCTTCCATGGCCCTCTCACTTGTGATGCGAATTTTAATCTGCAATTCATTTTTCATTCAAACCTTTTTATCTTTATAATGTTTTCGCTTGTCATAGAATTCGTAGCAACACAGAAGACAACCTGTTTGTGATCGTTCGTCTGCTCAGGCAGCACTGTCTTCTGGCTACAAAATCTCTGTGAAGCTGCTATAAGGTTGCTTCACCAGCTTGAGACAGCACCCAAATTTACCTCTTTCGATTTTTGAAAATATGTTATCGTCTACTCTGTAGTGTAACGCGTAATTTTACACATTATGGAGGTGTAGATGTCTGTAAATATGTCGATATTACATAAAGTTGTGAAATGTAATTTTAATAACAAAAATTCAAAACGAAATTTCAGTTGTTCAGATAAATTTTTATAACTACAGCTAAATCCGTATAGGAATGTATAATAGTTAAGTTCTCACTCTCAAATATGAATTGTTTAAGTAACTTCTGTAGCTGATGCTGTTTTTCTGTTATTTCAGGATATTGGATGACTTCGTTATTCAAGAATTATATATTACCTCGGATTTATCATCTTTCAAAGATTAACAGCACGTGATAAAGAACAGATATTCCAATCATTATCATCGTTTAACGTCCGCCTTCCATGCTGGCATGGGTTGTCCGATTTGATAGGAGCTGGCCGGCAGAAAACTACACCAGACTTCTGTGTTTGTTTTGGCATGGTTCTTTATGGTTGGGTGCCCTTTCCAACACCAACCACCCTGCAGAAAAGATTTGAGTGCATTTTACGTGGTTTTTTTATAAATGTAAAGTAGAATTACTTGAAAATATTTTCTCTTAACTGAAATTAATAGCAAAATGTCTTTTGTTTTGCTGACTGCAATGTGTACAAGATGATTTTGAGTTCTAGTTAAAATTGGATTACAGCAGAGTTTGGAGCAGCTGCAGATATTAAAAAAGATTACAGATGGATAGAAATATAGCGGAGAAAATATTTGTTTAGAATCAATTATAAAGATATACAGAAACGAGAATATATTGAAGTGAGAGAAGAAAAATTATTTTAAAAAGAC
>NC_069008.1:5870600-5873307 GCF_001194135.2 Octopus bimaculoides | reverse complement strand
AAATGTATTTAAATGTAAAAGAAGATATGATGGTGTGTGTGAGAACAATTTCGTAACTACAACTCTCTCTACATTGGTGACATAACTAAATGATATTTTTAATAAAAAGCTATTCTTTCAGAATTCTCAGATATATTCTTATTTAACATATTTCTAGAATAAAGAGAAGCTAGTATCAATTCATTTGGCACTGGTGGTAAATATATATTCTGTCATAACATAATTGTACAGTTTAGTATAAATCTTTAAGTCATAACAAACAATATTTCATCTTACCATTATAGGATAAATATCTATGATATCTCATGAATATTCATGATCTTATTTACATTCTTGAATGTATCTCTTATATACAATGGTGTGGAACCCTGTAGATGGCAAGCAAGCTTTTTCCTGTACAGCCAGTCCTGTGCTTATTGTGTGAAAAATAATTTTAAAAATATTGTGCCACGAACAACATTGCTAATCTTCTGATAATCAAAGTATATTGCAGTTTAACCCTTAAAACCCATAAATGTGCTTGTTTGTCTATACCCAGGGCTGGAATAATATCCTTATAAGCCCCAAGGTGGCGAGCTGGCAGAAGCTTTAGCACGACGGTCAAAACGCTTAGCGATATTTCGTCTGCCGTTACGTTCTGAGGTCGACTTTGCCTTTTATCCTTTCAAGGTCGCTTAAATAAGTACCAGTTACTCACTGCGGTCGATGTAATCGACTTAATCCCATTGTGTCTCCTTGTTTGTCCCCTCTATGTTTAGCTCTCTGTGGGCAATAAAGCAATAAATATCCATAGAAGCCCTAAGTACTTCAGAGATTTTTGTGCCCCATATTTATGAAATTCAAAATATAAACAACAATAAACCATAAAATAAAATTTTATTTTTCAAAATGAAACAAACCAGTAAGATGGAAAATAATATTTTATTTTTGTATATTTCCACTTTATTATATTCGCAAAGTTTCTCATGCATTTTTTAAATGCTAAATCGTTGATCAGATCCTTAAAATTAATTCTTACGTAACACATCAGCTTAGTAGAGATAAGGCATCCCGATTATTATTTTATGAAGTTCAAAGTGATTATTGTTGTGTCATAAGCCATTTACCATTTCTGTGGTGCCCTTTCGCTTTCGTTGGTGCTCTAAACATGTGTTTATTTTGCATAATAGGTAACCCAGCGCCAAGATGCAAAAAAGTAGGTGCCACATGGTTTTGTGTATATTGCTCACCAAATGGTAGAAACCTCGTTATTTTCAGTCACAAAAGGTGCTAAACTTATTTTGGAGTCCTAAAAATACTGCCGTGATAGATTTTGGCTACAGTCTATTCGATCCATAATGAAACGGGTGAATTGACCTGGATTTTTCGTTATAATGGCTTCGAAAACATAATAAACAAAGCTGACGTTGTCAAAACGCGCAGGAGTGGCTGTGTGGTAAGTAGCTTGCCTACCAACCACATGGTTCCAGGTTCAGTCCCACTGCGTGGCACCTTGGGCAAGTGTCTTCTACGATAGCCTCGGGACGACCAAACCCTTGTGAGTGGATTTGGTAGACGGAAACTGAAAGAAGACCGTCGTACATATGTATATATATATATATATATATGTGTGTGTGTGTGTTTGTCTCCCCCCAACATCGCTTGACAACCGATGCTGGTGTGTTTACGTCCTCGTAACTTACCTGTCAGGCATAAGAGACTGATAGAGTAAGTACTAGGCTTCCAAAGAATAAGTCCTGGGGTCGATTTGCTCGACTAAAGGCGGTGCTCCAGCATGGCCGCAGTCAAATGACCGAAACAAGTAAAAGAGAGTATGAGACGTGAAGAACCATGAAGATATTTTTATCCGACTCATCCACCACTTTGACCTCCCAAAAATATGCTTTCAAGACCTCCTCACATCCTTCCTCAGTGGTTAATTAGATGACCTGAACTGACCAATGAAACTTCAGTAATTCCATTTACTGCTGTACGTCATTCATAATGTGTCTTTAGTTTCTTTACGTCGTATTTGATGATAATTGTCGCTACGCATACAGATTTTTCATGAGGTAGGTTCCGTTGGACTCATTTCCTTTTTAATCAATCATCTTTCCTTCGTTCGTCGATATAATGTTACGTTCTTTTTTTATTGATCTGTTATAGAATTTATAACATCCTTGAACACACGTTGCCTTTAATATTATCGGCTCAGTTCAGAGCTGAACTGACCCAGGGCTAAAAGCAGCTAGAGACACTGATGGAACCCTCAACGTTGTTGCCCGACCGACCCTCTAAGAAATGGTAGCTAAATTTACTTTGGATTCAACCATTCGGGTTTGGAAATTAAAAACTAGATTGAATAATGGGAGATGGAGATTTTAGGGACAGGAGTGGCTGTGTGGTAAGTAGCTTGCTTAACCACATGGTTCCGGGCTCAGTCCCACTGCGTGGCACCTTGGGCAAGTGTCTTCTACTATAGCCTCTGGCCGACTAAAGCCTTGTGAGTGGATTTGGTAGACGGAAACTGAAAGAAGCCCGTCGTATATATGTATATACATATATATATGTTTGTGTGTCTGTATTTGTGCCCCCAACATCGCTTGACAACCGATGCGGGTGTGTTTACGTCCCCGTAACTTAGCGGTTCGGCAAAACCGATCGATAGAATAAGTACTAGGCTTAGAAAGAATAAGTCCTGGGATCGATTTGGGCACTATCATGCTAT
>NC_069008.1:5864614-5870218 GCF_001194135.2 Octopus bimaculoides | reverse complement strand
AGTAGAAAACACAAATTTAATATAAAAACATATTTCCTGAAATTGCAAATTATTTAAAATATAAAAAGAGAATTTATCAAAATAGAAAACAAATGAAGTTTGAAGTTTAAAAATAATAGGATCGACCACTCACGACTAGCTAGCGCGGACGCGCGAACTTTCGAGTAATAGATAGATAGAGAGACAGACAGACAGACATATAGCTCGCTCCGGCCAGTCATGGTATTAGCTGTCAGTAGCCAAAGAATCGACTCAAACCAGCAACAGGCATGCAGGCAGGCAGGCAGACAGACAGATACTTCACTTCTGACAGCTAATAGCATGATAGTGCCTCGATTTGCTTGACTAAAGGCGGTGCTCCAGCATGGCCACAGTCAAATGATTGAAACAAGTAAAAGACTAAAAGAAATGTGTGCGAGGTATAAAATGAAACCGGTAATTATGGGGAAATGCACGAAAATAGCTTGGTTACCTTGAATAACCGAATCGAAAATGAGGAATGTACAAAAATATCCTGGCTATCCTGAATGAGCGAAACGAAACGTAGAACGTACTAACATAATAATCTATCTTGAATGGCCGAAACGAAATGGAAATGGGCAAAAATAACTTAATTTTCTAGAATGATCGAAACAAATAAATGCTTAAGTGAGAAATACCTACAGAAGTTTGCCCACCTCCGATTTTGTCTTCCCATAATTTTTTTCACAATTCAAAGTACCAGGTTAAAAAAAGTCAATTTGTTCTGCTAAAATACTTCGACGTGTGCCCCAACATAGACACAGTCTAGTGACTGAAACAAGTCAGTGTGGGAGTGGGGATTAAATTTTTTTTTTTTACTTCTTAATTTCACCCTCCCGCTTCGCAGACTTAATTAAACGTGTATATATTTTTAATAAAATTGTTTGAGAAACGTTTTCGAGGCTACGCTCGTCCCCACCAAAAACTACCCTTAATTTTTTTTTTTTTTATTTCGACACAAAACTCCATTTTCGGGGGATACGAATCTGCAAAAAAATTGGCAAAAATCGATATTTCTAAATTACCCCCTCCCCCCACCCACATTTCCTTCATTTTTCACTTTTTTCAGAATTTTTTTTTCCAAAATATGCTGAAAAATACGCCGCCTTATTTTCTTCCATAAGAATAAGATGTATATTTCGTTAGCATGCATTGAAGAATTTTTGGGAAGCAAATCGACCCCACTATATATTTGTTTCTGTTTTTTTTATACCTGGTTCTTATTTCATCAATCTGTTTGCTGAACCGCTAAGTTATGGAAATGTAAACACACCAAAATTTGTAGCCAAGCAGTAGTGATTGACAAACACACACACATGCATTTATCTATTGTTTATCATTATAGAAATACTGAGCAAACTCCATTGTTGAATCACAAAATTTATTTTTTCTGTCTCCTCTCTAGTTTTTTTTTATTGTTTCCCTGTTGTTTCAGAATGCCAGATGACATAGGAATTCCAGAATATTTTAACCTTGGATTTATCATTTACCAAAATTAAAGGAAACTGTTATACAGAGAAGTTATAATCCTTGTTTATACAAATCTGTGTAAGAATTACTGTGAATTCTTTTGGCTACGATTGTTAACAAAATTTCTCTGCTGCACTGTTTGGAATCTGTATTCTGATTGAACTTGGATTACAAAGAAGTTTGCAGGACCTTCAGATTTTGACAAAGATCACAATTGATAAAGAAATACAACAGAATGAATATTTGTGAGGAATAAAATATAAGAACTTAAAGAAAATTAACCGAATATTTCAGTTAGAGTGAAGAAAAGTTATGGAGAAGGAATTCTCTGAAGTCAGTGTAAAATGTGAATCGCAGTTTGAAAAGAATGAGTTTCTTGGGGAATTGTCAAAAGATTCAGGCAATTCATTTTACCATTGTGATATCTGTAGAAAGTCATTCTCTCAAAAAGGTAATCTGAATATTCACAGACAGATTCATGCCGGACAAAAACCATATCACTGTGATATTTGTGGTAAATCATTCTCTCAGAAGGGTAACTTCAATATTCACAGATACATTCACACAGGAGAGAAACCGTATCACTGCGATGTCTGTGGTAAATCATTCTCACAAAAAAGTAGCTTAACAATACACAAAAGAATTCACACAGGAAGGAAACCCTACAGCTGCGATGTCTGTGATAAGTCATTTTCTGAGACAGGTGGCTTAACCATTCACAAACGCATTCATACAGGAGAGAAACCATATCACTGTGACATCTGTGATAAATCATTTTCTGGACGTGGCAACTTAGCTACACACAAACGTATCCATACAGGTGAGAGGCCGTACCCTTGTGATATCTGTAGTAAATCATTCTCTCAGAAAGAAAGCTTGATAAATCACAAGCATCTTCATACAGGAGAGAAACCGTTTCTCTGTGATATCTGTGGTAAATCATTCTCTCAAAGAAATAGCCTTGCTGAACACAAACACATTCATACAGGTGAGAAACCGTATGTGTGCAATATCTGTGGGAAATCTTTCTCTGTAGGAAGCCACTTAATTAGACACAAATCCATTCATACAGGAGAGAAGCCATATCACTGTGATGTCTGTGGCAAATCATTCTCTCAGAATGGTATCTTGACTACACACAAACGGATTCATACAGGAGAAAAACCATATCAGTGTGATATCTGCAATAAATCTTTTTCTCATAAAGGTAACTTAACTACACATAAAAATATTCATTCAGGAGAGAAGCAACTCCAGTGTAGTATCTCTGACCAGTCATTCTCTCAAAGTGATAACCTGACTATACATGTATATATCCATGAAAGAGAGTAACAATATCACTATGATGTGTGAAGGCGCATGGCTCAATGGTTAGAGCATTCGGCTGACAATCATGAAGTAGTGAGTTTGATTCCCCAGACCAGATTGTGTGTTGTGTTCTTGAGCAAGACACTTTATTTTACGTTACTCCAGTTCACTCTGCTGTAGAAATGAGTTGTGACGTCACTGGTGCCAAGCTATATCAGCCTTTGGATAATGTCAGTGGCATGGATAGGAGAGGCTGGTATACGTGGGTGACTGCTGGTCTCCTATTAAGAAACTTGCCCAGATTTGTGCCTCATAGAGGGGAACTTTCTTGGTGTAATCCCATGGTCATTCATGACCGAAGGGGGGTCTTTACGTTTTTATGATGCAGGTACCTGAACTATGCATAAACATCTTTATACAGCTGGTACCACAAAGAAAAGCCCTCAGTCCTCTTTGTTGGGTGCTTGATGTTAGGAAGAGCATCCAACCGTGAAGACCCTTCCAAAACAGACAGTAAAGCCTGATGCAATCTGCCTAGCTAGCCCCTGTCAAACCTGCAACTCATGGAAAACGGATGTTGAATGATGATACACAGAAATATTTATACAGAGGAGAAACTCTATCACTGACATCTGTATGGTTAGCTCGTTAGCACTGAGATTACTTTGTTGAATGTAATGCTTTTTTTTATTCACATTGTTTTAAATCTGTTACTCTTCTACTTGTTTCAGTCATTTGACTGCGGCCATGCTGGAGCACCACCTTTAGTCGAGCAAATCGACCCTAGGACTTATACTTTGGAAGCCTGGTACTTATTCTATCGGTCTCTTTTGCCGAACCGCTAAGTTACGGGGATGTAAACACACCAGCATCGGTTGTCAAGCGATGTTGGGGTGACAAACACGGACACACAAACATATATATATATATACATATATACGATGGGCTTCTTTCAGTTTCCGTCTACCAAATCCACTGACAGTGCTTTGGTCGGCCCAAGGCTATAGTAGAAGACACTTGCCCAAGGTACCACACAGTGGGACTGAACCCGGAACATGTGGTTGGTAAGCAAGCTACTTACCACACAACCACTCCTGTTTCCTGTTGTTGTTCATTATCTTTTAGCTTGAAGATATTAATGATGTGATTGTTTATTTTTTTTTTTGGAATGTCTTTGTATGGGACATATGGCAACCCAGATTTCTGGTCTGAACATAAAATGGGTAGAATATTCAGGCCAGATGTGGCCAGTTTAAATGCTAAAGACTTAAATCATTCTGTCAACCACATCACTTAACCACACACACACCATAGAAATGAGAAAACACATCACTGCAAAATCTGTAGTGAATGTTTCTCTCAAACAAATCACTTAACTACAAGTACACTAGTGTAGCTAGGGGGAGGGGGCGGTAGATACAGTCTGCCCCAGCCCCAGGCGGCACTTTTAAAGGGACACCACTTTCGAGGGCTCTGCTGTAGGCAATGTTTTTTGTGGGGTCCGAGAGTGGCAAACCCGGGCGACACACACTCTAGCTATGCTAGTGCACATACACGAACCTTCACACAGAAGAGAAACCACATTACTGTAATATCTGTAGTGAATGCTTCTCTTAAATAGACCACTGACACAAACACATTCATACAGAAGAGTAACTGCATCAATGTCTGAAGTGATTTGTGGAATTAAAAATGTCGCATGTAACAACAAATATATCCTATCAGGAAAGAAGATATCAGTGTGTTATAACAACCTGTTAACGTTATATTTTATGTAACCACATCAATATCTACCATTGTTGTATTTTTAATAAAAATTCTTCTTTTGTAATATTCATCTATGTTGCATTATATTTCTTGAATGAAGAAAAGATACTGTTGGTATATTTGTCAGTGTGTGTGTAAAATCAGGGGCTGGCAGGCCATATTGTCATATGGTGTCTTCTATTCTACACCATCTGAAGCGTATTTTTTTCCACGTAATCGACTTATCCCCACTCCCCCCGAAATTGCTGGCCTTGTGCCAAAATTTGAAACCAATATTTAATACGCATGCGCACTAAACGCACTTCCGCCTCCATTCATTACATCTTGACAAACGTGTCTTGTTCATTTCTTAACTCCCAAACACAATTATAATAGATTTCTCCACCACCCGACGCACTTCTAACAACAACACTATCCATTATAAGAACAATTCCGTAAGTATTATACAACGAAAGCATTTAATCTTTTAATACTTTCTGTCTCAGATGTCCTTTGTTTTGTTCGACATTTGGCTGCTATTTCTAGCTATGGAGGCTACCTTCTACACGATCCATCGTTTCCACGTTAGTTTGTTGTGTGTTTTAGTTAACTGATGTACTTTTTGTAATCGATCCTAAAATCTCATTGTTCCAGACCCACCAACTTCAGATATGTTTCCATTCTGTCTCAGAGTTTATTTCCTCATAATCTTCCATGAAATTTGCTGCAAATATATTCCGGATGACGTAAATTACGTTTACGAGGGAATCTGTTAAAAAAAGTGGGTACTATTCAAGAAGAGTGGACCCGGTGCGCGCACTCGCGTATCCGCGCTAGCGAGTCGTGACTAGTCGATCCTAAACAAATTAAATAAAACACAAAGTAAATAACTTTTTTTTTTTGTTGTTGAATCTTCTCCATCTTACTCTTAAAAACGTCGTTTTACGTTCTTCCAGGGTGTATTTTGGTGTCACATCTATTTCTGCGCATGACGAGCACACGCGCTAGGTAGTCGCAGGATCGACTAGTCACGACTCGCTACAGCGGATGCGCGAGTGT
>NC_069008.1:5859705-5864039 GCF_001194135.2 Octopus bimaculoides | reverse complement strand
TGACACGTGATTTAAGGGCTATTTAGCTGTTATTTTTAATAAATTGAAAAGTTCTGTTGTTCAGGTAAATGCTTATTTCTAGAATTTACCTCTATGGAAATGTTTACTCTGTATATTTTAAGTAGCCTCTATATGTTACACTGTTGTTTCTTTATTATTTCAGAATATCAGATGACATTGGAATAACAAGATACATTCTCATTATTTATCATCTTTTAAAGACCAAATTGAAAATATTGTACAGAGCAGATATATAAGATTGTTTCTATAAGTCTATGGTAGAATTCCTCTGATATATTTACTCTGAAATTTGTTATTAGCAAACTTTCTAGACATCACTGTCTGGTTGCAAATTAAACTTGGATAAATTTACTGCAGAGTTTTTAGACAAAGGTAACACTGGACAGAAATACAGCAGTCAAAATATTTGTAAACAAAAGACTACAGAAGCAAAAAGAAGAAAATATATATATATTGGGATTTTAGAAAACTAATGGAAAAGAGTGAGAAACTAAAAGATCTGACTTTTCCAGAAGATAAAGAAAAAGGGGAACAAAAATTGTCATATGACTGTGATGTCTGTAAAAAGTCTTTCTCTCGAAAGGGTTACTTGAATATGCACAAACGTATTCATACAGGGGAGAAGCCATTTCACTGTGATATCTGTGGTAAATCATTCTCTCAAAAAATTAACTTGACTACACACCAACATAGTCATACAGGAGAGAAACCACATCACTGTGACATCTGTGGTAAATCATTCTCTGACCCAAGTGCTTTAACTCGTCACAAACGTATTCACACAGGGGAGAAGCCATATTCCTGTAATATCTGTGGAAAATCATTCCCATGTAGCAGTGCTTTAACTCGTCATAAACTAATTCATACAGGAGAGAAGCCATATCACTGTGACATCTGTGGTAAATCATTTTCTCAGAGTAGTACTTTAACTAGTCACAAGTATATTCATACAGGAGAGACACCATATTATTGTGATATCTGTGGTAAATCATTCTCTCGAAGTGGCAACTTAGCTTCTCACAAACGTTTCCATACCAGAGAGAAGCCATATCACTGTGATATCTGTGGTAAATTGTTCTCTGCAAGTACTTCCTTGATTGTACATAAACGTATTCATACAGGAGAGAAGCCATATCACTGTGATAGCTGTGATAAATCTTTTTCTGTCAGCAGTAACCTAACTATTCATATACGTACTCACACAGGAGAGAAGTCTAACCAAAGTGATTTAAATCGTCACAAATATGTTTGCACAGGAGAGAGGCCATATCAGTGTAACATCTGTAGTAGATCATTCTGTGACCAAAGTGCTTTAAATTCTCACAAATGTACTCATACAGGGGAGAAACCATATTCCTGTAATATCTGTGGTAAATCTTTCCCTCGCAGCTCTGCTTTAACTAATCATAAACGTATTCATACAGGAGAGAAGCCATATCAATGTGACATCTGTAACAAATCTTTCTCTATCAGTAGCAACCTAACTACTCATAAACGTCTTCATACAGGGGAGAAGCCATATCACTGTGATATCTGTGGTCTATCGTTTACTCAGTGTAGTGCTTTAACTAGTCACAAGCTTATTCATACAGGAGAGACACCATATTATTGTGATGTCTGTGGTAAATCATTCTCTCGCAGTGGCAGCTTAACTTCTCACAAACGTTTCCATACAGGCGAGAAGCCATATCACTGCGACGTCTGTGGTAAATCATTCTCTGCAAACACGTCTTTAACTAATCATAAACGTATTCATACAGGGGAGAAACCATATCACTGTAATGTCTGTAACAAATCTTTCTCTATCAGTAGTAACCTAATTACTCATATACGTACTCATACAGGAGAGAAACCATATCACTGTGATATCTGTGGTATATCATTTTTTCAGAGTAGTGCCTTAACTAGTCACAAGCATATCCATACAGGAGATACACCATTTTCTTGTAACATCTGTGGTAAATCATTCTCTCAAAGTAGCAACTTAGCTGCTCATAAACGTTTCCATACTGGAGAGAGGCCATATCATTGTGATGTCTGTGGTAAATTGTTTTCTGCAAGTACTTCCTTGATTGTACACAAACGTATTCATACAGGAGAGAAGCCATATCACTGTGATATCTGCAACAAATCTTTCTCTGCCAGTAGTAACCTAATTACTCATAAACGTATTCATACAGGAGAGACACCAAATTATTGTGACTAGCAGAAAAACTGCCCAGAGGCGGGGTTTCTGCTAGAGCATGTATTGTGCATATAGATATGATACATAAATGATAAATTAAATTGACAATATGTACATGAATTGACCAAAGACTCTGTTTTAGTTTATTCTGTAATCAGTAAAATAATCCATGATACACTTAAAAAAAGATGAAAAGTGGAAAAGTGAGACTGTCAAGGGAAAATGTTCTGCTTGAGTGAATTTGAAAAGAGATGCACTGTGACAATTCATGAGAAGAATAAGCATTTTGACCTCCTCCTAAAATGGTGGTAGTATTGCAGGCATTCTGCTTGGAAATAACCAAGCTACTCATCCAGGGATTGTAATTGTCAAAGTTCCTTCTTTGCCAAAAACAGAAAACAAATAAGGGACACTCTCTCTAATTATAAATGTATTCACACAGGAATGGCGATAGAACTGTGTGATAACAGCCTCCCAACTCTATAGTTTATGTCACCACGTCTAAGGTAACTTACCTGTGGGATACTTTTGGAATAAAGACAATTTCCTCCAAATTTTGAATTTGTTTTGCATGAATTTAGTTAAAATCAATTTGTGTGGCTGTGTGGTAAGAAGCTTAAATCCAAATCACATGGTTTTGGGTTCAGTCCCTCTGCATGGCGCCTTGGGCAAGTCTTTTCTACTATAACCCTAGGCCAAACAAACCCTTGTAAGTGGGTCTGTTAGAGAGAAACTGAAAGAAACCCATCATTTATATATATAGGAAGTTGGTACTGGTTTCATGCAAATGGCAATCCTGGTGGTGTCACGTAACTGGCACCCATTACACTCTCAGAATGGTTCATGTGAAGGGCATGCAGCCATAGAAAACTTGCCAAATCAGCCGAGAGTCTGGTTGAGCCTTCCAGTTTGTCAATCCATGACAGCATAGACAGGAAACATTAGGTGATGATGATGTGTGTATTTCGAGATTGTCAACATTGGTCATGTGATTAGGGTTGGACTAAATCTGTTGCAAAGATCAAATGGTCTTAACTAGCCAATCGGTGTTTGAGCAACTGTTTTTATTCCAAGCAGAAAAATTCTCTTTCTGAGCAACTGTCATTATATAAGGAACAGTCCCCCACATATTTGGGCAGAGAGGAGGAGGGGGAGAGAGATTATATCACAACAACCAGTGCTGCCCAACACACAGAACCAAGCCATGAACATGCTACAGAATTTCAACTATGATACAACTTCCACTGTTGCAGATATAGTTAGATAAAACTTGCAAAATATGTAAGACATTTGCCATGTATATTTATAAAGGGTTGTAATAAATAAGTCACATCGAATTTACCTGGTTCTTCTTGTCATTCATTTATCTTCTGTCACTCCAGGCACACAGACTAGACCAGTTCATGCATAACCAACACACAGCTACATCAAGATGAACCAACCACAGTTAACCTAAGCAAAACTCATAACCAACACTGAGTATATATATATATAAGTGTATGTATATGTGTCTATGTTTGTCTCTCAGAGATGAATCTTTAATTATATTTTTTTTTTAAATCATGTGTTCTAATATATGTGTGTATCATCATCATCATCATTGTTTAACGTCCGCTTTCCATGCTAGCATGGGTTGGACGATTTGACTGAGGACTGGTGAAACCAGATGGCAACACCAGGCTCCAATCTAATTGGAGTGTACATAAATATGAAAATGTAGTATATAGATGCATGTGTGTGTTTACACATATACATATGATTGCTGTGTATAGTGTACTAAAAAATCACTTTCAAAAACGTCTAGGATTTCAAAGTTGACCACATTCATGCAACCATTCTTTCATGAATACATAATAAAAAACAAAACCTGGAAATGGATTTTTAATTTTTACTGAAGAAAGTTAAAAATAGCATCTGGTTTTTCAATTAAAAACTGACTACTTCAATTAGAAAAATTCCTTTTCTTCCCCACCCAATAGACCACTAAGGAAGTAAGGTGTTCAGAATATGGCAAATGCCTGATGGAGGGTATTCTCTTGGTTGCATGTCACTGAACGGTTTCCAGACGATTAATATCCTGGGCAAGATGGGGGTTCCAGACTGGAGACGCAAATTCCAGGTGAGGCCG
>NC_069008.1:5856842-5859695 GCF_001194135.2 Octopus bimaculoides | reverse complement strand
ATTTTTAATTTTTACTGAAGAAAGTTAAAAATAGCATCTGGTTTTTCAATTAAAAACTGACTACTTCAATTAGAAAAATTCCTTTTCTTCCCCACCCAATAGACCACTAAGGAAGTAAGGTGTTCAGAATATGGCAAATGCCTGATGGAGGGTATTCTCTTGGTTGCATGTCACTGAACGGTTTCCAGACGATTAATATCCTGGGCAAGATGGGGGTTCCAGACTGGAGACGCAAATTCCAGGTGAGGCCGCACCATAGCTATATAAAGCCTCAGATAGATAGCCGGAGAGCGGCTCACAAAGGATTCGGTAAGTGATGCCAAGACACCCTCAACCTTCTTGGTAATTTTAGCAATGTGTTTTGTCCAACGCAAATCGCTGTCGATAATAATGCCCAGGTCATGTTCACAAGAAGAGTTTTTGAGATTAGTGTTGGTGGAGGGAGTAAGTAGATGCTGGGATTTTCCTCCCAAAATGCATGGTGGTATATTTGTCCACAGCCAGCTTGAGTTGCCAGTCCATGATCCATTACTGGATCGTGTCCAGGTCTGATTGCAATAAAGATCTATAGTGTACAGGATCTGTCCTTTTAAGTTGGCATCTATGGCGTTAATATATGCAACAAATAAAAGGGGGCCTAGAACAGATCCCTGTGGTACACCAGATGTCATCTCATAGGGTGAAGAGTGCTGTCCTAGAACTGTGACAACCTCTTTACAGCCGATAAGGAAGGACTTCAACCAGTTCTAGAGATCATCTCTTACACCCATCACAGAGAGTTTCACCATAAGTCTTTTGTGTGGCACAGAATTAAAAGCTTTAGCAAAGTCAAGGTAAACAACATCCACCCAGGAGCCGCCATCAGTGATTCGGGTATTGTCCTCAAGAAACTCAAAAACAAAGACATCAGAAAAGAAAAAGAATTGGAAAATAATAAAATAAAAAACACCAGAAATGGGTGGTGTGCACGCGCTTTACCCTCGCCCATGTATGATACATATGCAAGTAATCCTTCGCCATATCGAGGTTCACCTTTTGCACACCAAGTACGTTGCAGATTTTTCTGGCTAATATGCGTAAAATTATATCGCAGGTTTCTGCAGCCGATAGGTATTTATAATTTTTTAGATTTTAATTATTTCTGTGAGAGGTTTTGGAACGTAAAACCCATGTCAGTCGAGGGATTACTGTATAATACTGTTGTTGTTGTTGGCACTCCGTCGCTTACGACGTCGAGGGTTCCAGTTGATCCGATCAACGGAACAGCCTGCTCGTGAAATTAACGTGCAAGTGGCTGAGCACTCCACAGACACGTGAACCCTTAACGTAGTTTTCGGGGAGATTCAGCATGACGGAGAGTGTGACAAGGCTGGCCCCTTTGAATTACAGGTACAACAGAAACAGGAAGTAAGAGTGAGAGAAAGTTGTGGTGGAAGAGTACAGCAGGATTCGCCACCATCCCCTGCCGGAGCCTCGTGGGGCTTTAGGTGTTTTCGCTCAATAAACGCCCGGTCTGGGAATCGAAACCGTGGGTCCGCTGCCCTAATTACTGGGCCATTGCGCCTCCACTTGTATAATACTAAACCACATTAAAAATACAAATCCAAAACCGGGAGAAAAAAAAACGGTAAAATAAGGCTAAGTGTAAAAACGAAAGTTTCGAAGGATTGCAAGAATCAGGGGAAATAACTGATGATTTTTGTTGTCCGGTTTATCTCTGTAGCTCTTGAGCAGAAAAGGTGTAAAAGGTACTGAGAACCGACTGGGATCCATCTGGAAGTAGAAACGAAGAGAAACCAAAGTTGTTTGTATTTGATAACTCATTGTAGAATACAACATGAATCAATATTATCCTGTTGTTTATCGAGCTGACTACATATGAAAACGGTAAGTTGACAAAGATTTACATTAAGGCTGTGATAATCCTTTCTACTCTACACACAAGGTCTGAAAGTTTGGTGAAGGGGGACGAGTCAATTACATCGGCTCCACTGGGAATTAATTTATCGACCCCCGAAGGGGGTGGAAGGCAAGCACGACCTCGGCAGAATTTGAACTCAGGACGTACAGACGGACAAAATACCCACTAGGCATGCTGACGATTTTGCAAGCTCACCACTTTATATTAAAGCTGTGAAAATAATAATATTTTAAGTTTTTTGCCTCAAGGGCAGCTTGGAGGAGAGGTGGGAATGAGACGATTACATCGACCCCGGGTGGAGGTGCTTGTCTCCCCCTCATAAACATAAGGACATAGGAAATGTGTCAAGGCCGACTTGTAAGCGGTTCAGCTTCCTAGGGCTAAATAGCAGTAGTATGATTCCCTTATTGGGACTGTCACGTTAAGTTGACAGTATACAACTACTTATTTTATCGATCCCCTGAAAAGATGAAAGGTGAAGGGCGACCATTCGATACTAGTACGCAACACCATCTGGTCGTTGCGCGCACGCATACTAATTACATGATCGTATAGTGTGTTTATGTGTTTAAAGTTTCTCCATGCATGGCACCTGTGCCCAGCATCGCCTTCCTGGCACTTGTGCCGGATGGCACGTGTAAAGACATTCGAGCGAGATCGTTGCCAGTGCCGCTGGACTGGCTCCTGTGCAGGTGGCACGTAAAATACACCATTTTGAACGTGGCCGTTGCCAGTACCGCCTGACTGGCCTTCGTGCCGGTGGCACGTAAAAGCACCCACTACACTCTCGGAGTGGTTGGCGTTAGGAAGGGCATCCAGCTGTAGAAACTCTGTTAGACCAGATTGGAGCCTGGTGTAGCCATCTGGTTCCACCAGTCCTCAGTCAAATCGTCCAACCCATGCTAGCATGGAAAGCGGACATTAAACGATGA
>NC_069008.1:5849775-5856426 GCF_001194135.2 Octopus bimaculoides | reverse complement strand
TTAGAAGCCTAGTACTTATTCTATCGATCTATTTTGCCGAACCGCTAAGTTACGGGGACATAAACACACCAGCATCGGTTGTCAAGCGATGTTGGGGGGGACACACATACAAACATACACACACACACACATATATATATATATACACGCATATACGACGGGCTTCTTTCAGTTTCCGTCTACCAAATCCACTTACAAGGCTTTGGTCGGCCCAAGGCTATAGTAGAAGACACTTGTCCAAGGTGCCACGCAGTGGGACTGAACCTGGAACCATGTGGTTGGTAAGCAAGCTACTTACCACACAGCCACTCCTACGCCTATAATATATTTATATATATATTCTTTTACTTGTTTCAGTCTTTTGACTGCAGCCATGCTGGAACACCACTTTTAGTCAAACATATCGACCCAGGACTTATTATTTTTACGCCTAGAACTTATTTTATCAGTCTCTTTTGCCAAGCCACTAAGTTACAGAGATGTAAACACACTAACATCAGTTGTCAAGTGATGGTGGGGAGACAAACAAGGATCAAATCGAATCAAATGTAGTTGTGATCCCCATGCCGGTGGTACATAAAAGGCACCATCCGATCATGGTCGATGCCAGCTCCTCTGGCCCCTGTGCCGGTGGCACATAAAAAGCACCCACTACACTCTTGCAGTAGTTGGCATTAGGAAGGGCATCCAGCTGTAGAAACACTGCCAGATCAGATTGGGGCCTGGTGCAGCCTACTGGCTTCCCAGACCCCAGTGGAAACGTCCAAAGCATACCAGCATGGAAAATGGACGTTAAATGATGATGATGGACTTCTTTCAGTTTCTGTCTACCAAATCCACTCACAAGGCTCTGGTCAGCCCCAGGCAATAGTAGAAGACAGTTGACTAAGATGCCTATATGTATATATATATATATATATATATATATATGTGTGTGTGTGTGTGTGTATGTATATATATATGCATAAGTATAGCTATGTGGTTAAGATGTATGCTTGGCAACCACATGGTTCTGGGTTCAGTCTCACTGTGATTGACCTTGGGTTAATAACTTTATTATAGCCCAAGGCCAACCAAAGCCGTGTGAGTAGATTTGGTATTCAGTATAATGCATGCACATTTGTGTGTGTGTGTGTGTGTTATGTATCTTCTATATCTTATATTTTTGTTTATTATTTCAGATTATTTAATGATATTGGTATCAAAGAATTCTTTACATCAGAAATAATCGTTTTGCTACAAAACTGATACAATCACTCTTAAACTATTTCTTCTGAACTGAGATAAACCGGAACATTCTTGTCAATCACTCAAATCAATCAAAATCATTGTCCAGTGTGATTTTTGCTTGTTAATTCAGTATGGATCACAAATTACTGAAGAATTTCTAACGGATGTACTTATTGGACAAAAACCACAGTCAATGGAAATTTAACAGTGAATTGATAAGTATTTGTTTGGAATCAACTACAAAAGCAAAAGAGAAACATCTGTATATTTTGGTGAGACTGGAATAATTATGGAAAATGAATTGTGTGAAAACAAGGATGAATTTCAAACAGATTTCCATGAAGTTGATTCTCCTGATGCTATGATGAAAGAAACTGGTGATATCTACCAGTGTGATATCTGTAAGAAGATATTTTCGCAAAAATGTAAACTCACTGCACACAACAGCGTTCATGCTGGAAAGAAGCCACACCACTGTAGTGTTTGTGGTAACTCATTCTCTCGCAAAGCTAACTTAGCAACTCACCAACGAATTCACAGTGGAGAAAACCTGTACCACTGCGATATTTGCGATAAGTCGTTCTATCAGAAAGGTCACCTTATTAACCACCAGCGTATCCACACAGAAGAAAAACCATTCCGCTGTGATGTCTGCGGTAAATCCTTCTCTCAAAAGAGTAACCTCACTTCACACAGCCATGTTCATACAGGAGAGAAACCATATCACTGTGATATCTGTGGTAAATCATTCTCTCACAAATGTGACTTAATTAATCACCAACGCATTCATACAGGAGAGAAACCATATTGTTGTGATATCTGTGGTAAATCATTCTCTCAAAGAAGCACTTTAATTGTGCACAAACGCATGCACACGGGGAAAAAGTTGTACCAGTGTTCTGTGTGTGGAAAATCGATTTCTGGAACGAGCAACTTGACTAAACACATTCTCATTCATACTGGAGAAAAGCCGTATCACTGTGAAATCTGTGGTAAATCATTTTCCTGTGGAAATACCTTAACAAGACATGAACGTATTCACACTGGAGAAAAACCATATCAGTGCGATTCATGTGGTAAGTCATTCTCTGACATTGGTGTCCTAACTATACACAGACGTACTCACACAGGAGAGAAACCATATGACTGTGACATCTGTGGGAAGTCCTTTTCTCAAATCCATAACTTAACTACCCACAAACGAAGCCATACAGGCGAGAAACCATATCACTGTGACATCTGTGATAAATCATTCTCTCGCAAAAATAACTTAATTAGTCACCAACGCATTCATACAGGAGAGAAACCATATTGTTGTGATATCTGTGGTAAGTCATTCTCTCAAAAGAATAATTTGATTGTCCATAAGCGCAGGCATACGGGAGAAAAGCTCTACTGGTGTTCTGTGTGTGGCAAATCATTCTGTCAGAAGGTTGAATTGACTTCTCATGAACGAATTCATACAGGTGAGAAACCATATCACTGTGACATCTGTGGTAAATCATTCTCTCAAAGACATCACTTAACTACACACACAAGTATTCATACAGATAAATAACTATGTCGGTGTCAAACGTCAGGTTGTGCAAAATAAAGTATTCCATATTTCTTAACAAAATGGTTTTGTTTGTCTCTTTTTTTTACCCCACGCCTGAAATTGCTGTGCAAACGGATGTGGATAAAACATTAAAGAGATGAGTTGAGATTTTGGCTGTCTGTTTTATCATGTAGAGTGACCACATTGAGGCCTCTTTCTTCCATGTCAGCTGAGCCACACCGAGAGAGAGAGAGAGAAATATAGGAAAGAAAACTAACAGAATGACAGAGAGAAAGAGATGGGGAATGAGAAAGATGAGAGAGAGAGAGAGAAAAGCAGAGACAATGAGAAATAAGATTGAGAGAGGAAGAGGGAAAGAAAGACAGAGAAGGACATGATGGGGGCGGGGAAGGAAAATGTGAGATTGAGAGATCATATTGTACTTATTTATTATTATCACATGATGTCAATATAAGGAGGTACAAACACACACACACAGACATATATATACATATGTATATATATATATATATATATATATATATATATATATATATATATATATATATATATATATATATATATATATATATATGTGTATGATGGGCTCCTTTTCATTTCTGTCTATCAAGTCCACTCTCAAGGCTTTGGTTGACCTGGGGCTATACAAGGGAATACTGGAAAGTTCCTGGCTTTGGGTAAAAGAAAATACTGTACAGGGGATCAGTGAATTAGGATTTCGTTCAACGTATTCCCTTATCAGATTATTGCAGTGGTCCTTCAGTGTTTCTAAGCCCTGTAAAAAGAACTTGGAAAGTTGGGCCTCTAACCGGGTCTTTCATGAGACCCTTAAAGCCATGAACTTTTCAGCACCCCGTATGTGTGTGTGAAGGGCTCCTTTTGGTTTCCATCAAGTCCACTCTCAAGGCTTTCGTTAACCTGGGGCTATAGTAGAAGACAGATGTCTAGGGTACCCCACAGTGGGACAGTACTCAAAGCCATGTAATTTGGAATCAAACTTCTTAATCATATGTATATATGTATGTACATACACACACACAACAGTAAAGACTGCCCCTTTTGGTCATGGAATTGCACCCAGAAAGTTCCCCTCCAAGACACAAGTCCTGGAAAGGTTTATGGAAGACCAGCAGTCACCCATGCATATCAGCCTCCTCCTCTCCACACCATTATATATACATAGGGTAAAGATGCCCTTTGGTCATGAAAGACCATGGAATTACACCAAGAAATTTCCCCTCCAAGGCACATGGCTCAGTGGTCAGAGTGTCAGGCTTACAATCATGAGGTAGTGAGTATATATATATATATATATATGATGGGCTTCTTTGAATTTCTGTCTACCAAATCCACTCACAACACTTTGGTAGGCCCGAGGCTATAGTGGAATACACTTGCCCAAGGTGTCATGCAGTAGGACTGAACATGGAACCAGTAGACCAGTCCTGGTTCCTCAGTACTGGACACCTGGTCTGCTAGAGATGATGGATAATGATTATTACTTGTCAGTAGAACAACTGCATTGATCTCTTGGAGAGATTTTAGATTTTTGTTTGTTGCAAAACCAGTGACTGTATATATGCATGTAGCTGTTTTGTGCTCTGCTACTGCTTGACAATTAGTATTGGTTTCACCCTGTAACTTAGCAAATCAGCAAAAGCAACCAATAAAATAGGTACCAGGCTTAAAATATAAGTTCTGGGGTTGAATTATTCAACTAAAATTCTTCAAGGTGGTGCCCACCTTCTCAGAATGGCTGTAGTTTAAATGACTGAAACAAGTAAAAGATATTATATATATATATATACACATATACACACACAGAGCAGGCTTCCATACATTTTCTGTCTCCCAAATTTACTCATAGAATGAAGTGGTGAAGGCTGATTTCAGGATTTTGAAACTCATAGAGTTGCCCCAGCATGGCTGCCGTCCAATGACTGAAACAGATAAAAGATATATACAAACACATATACACAATAATAGCGAGACATCCATGTGTCATTGGATTTAAATGACAAAAGCTTTTGCTGTTGTCCCGGACTTCATTGTAGATTCCTGTGATGAACATTGCAAGATGTCTGGGAACTGTAAGTTCTATGGAGCCTACCATCAGCTTTATAAAGTGGAACTTTCCCCCCCTATTCTCCAGTGAGGTGGTGCACATGACTGAGTTTGGATCTCGGCAGAGAAGACGTTTATTTTGCAGGTAGCCTCAGGTAGCTTTGATGCATTACATCTGTCCCTATTTTCCAGCGGAAGTCACGTCACATATTTGCTTATTACGTTCCACCAGCGCAGATGTTCTGTGTCTGAGTATCATTCTCCTAGAAGAGCTGCCTTCCCCATGGCTTTGTCAAAAACAAAAGGAATCTCTCTTGCACTCGGGGAAATCCATCCCTAAAAGACTTTATGAAATGCAAAACAGATCAAGAAATTAAATGAGAGTGAGACATCCTTGGATTTAAGTGACAACACTCACACACTTTTACAACCCTTTTACCAGTCTGTCTCTATTGTAAGGTTCCTCTAACAAATATTGCAAGATGACTGGCAACCATTTTGACTGCAAGTTTTATGTTAGAGAATCTGTCTCCTAGGAGAGCTGCTTTCCACACAGCTTTGTCAAAAATAACAGAAGCCTCCTCTACTCCTGGGAAATCCATCCCCAAAAGACTGTATGAAATGCAAAACGGATCAAGAAATTAAATGAGAGTGAAACATCCTTGGATTTAATCCTGAAATCCTTACACGCTTGGACAACACTTTGCCACTCTCTCGGCTGCCATTCTAGGTTCCAGTGATGAGTGGGAACCATTTTGACTGTGGGTTTTATATCAGAGAATCTTTCTCCTGGGAGATCTGCCTTCCACGCAGCTTTGTCAATTTAACCCATGGATGGGACCCTGACAGGTTCTACAATTCCGGGTCAGAACTGACCTGGGAATAATGGGAATTAAGGGATGATTCCATGCACCCAACAACTCCAGAACTGGAACCTCACCACCAGATGCAGCTTAACATCATACCAACACACACATATCATGTGACTGACCAGGCTATCAGATGGTTACACATCGCTGGTCACAATGGCGTTTTTGCATTGTTTTTAACCTTCAAATGATACCACCTCACTGGTTAGGCAAGCTGATCAGAGGAGGACTGGAGCAATGTGAAATAAAGTGTATTGCTCAAGAACACAACGTGCCGCCGTCAGGGAATCGAACCCACGGTCTAGTGATCATCAGTGCAACACCCTAACCACTAGACCACATGCCTTCACATATGAGGGGTGGATGAAAAGTTTTCAGCCTTGAAGTCTTGTTTTATTTTTTTTGAAGTTCAAGACTTTTCATTCACCCTTCATATATATTTATGTGCAGACCGAATAACAACACAAGTCCACCATCACCACAGACACCCCTGTCCCCAGATAACTACCATTCCTGCCTCGCTTTCCATCACCTTCCCCTCCACCCCACATAACCAACCTCCTCACTGTTCAAAATGGATAAACAACCCTCGGTTAAACATCCATTAATGTTATATCACCTGAAGAAATGAATCCATGAAGATGGTCAACTGGATGGCCATGGATACCATGGACTACACTATAATCATCCCAGGAATAGGAAACTCATGTAGCTATGCATTAAAATATTTATAAGTTCCATCCCCAAATTTTTTATTATTATATTTATCCTACATTTTATTGGTGCAGCTCAATGCACCCCCCCCCCCAAAAAAAAACTGGTTCACCAGTCAGCATCATTGGACTGTGACCAGTATGGTGGAATAGGAGCTTTATTTGCATATTCAAAACGTTTCCCTGGAAACAAACTTAATATATATATATATATATA
>NC_069008.1:5847459-5849309 GCF_001194135.2 Octopus bimaculoides | reverse complement strand
GCATACTTTATTCCTACATATGTTTCAAAGGATTACAACCTGTGTGATCCATAGGGATCTTCCATGCTTTCCCTGATGAGAAGGTTACAATTTTAATATCAAAGATCCCTATGGATCACACAGGTTGTAATCCTTTGAAACATATGTAGGAATAAAGTATGCAATTATAACATGTGTTTTCTCCAATCCTTAAACTCTTAAATATATATATATATATATATATATATATATATGTATATACACACATACATACACAAGGTATATTCCAGAATTTTTCAGACATTTATTAATTTCAACAAAGTACTAAACTCCCATCTTCTTTGAACTGGGATCCACTGACTTCGTTGCTCTAGCCAGTTTGTGAAGGCTCTATGATAATCCCTCCAAAATAAAGACGTCTAATAGCCTTGTCATAGATCCCTTTATCTTGAGGAACAACAAAAAGTCACAGGGAACAAGTTCGGGGCCATAGGGTGAATGAGGGACTCTTCTGATGCCCATCTCTGTCAAGTAGTTACCGGGATGGAATTGTGGACCGGTGTAGGTTCCACACGTCTGAGTGAAAGAGCTCTCTGGCCTTTTGCAATGAAAACTGTTAATGGACTCCCTCAAAACCACTTTGTTGACCATCAGGCTAAAGAGAACCCGGTGGATGTACACGGTGCCCTTGCAGTACATTGGATCATTTATGAAGAGCTGAATAATTTGTAAAATGTGTACAAAGTTCTTCTCAGGATGATCAGGAACGAAGGAGAGATATGTTGGTGATGGCAGGGAACTGGTCGAGCTCATTAACTCCAGTCCAAGAATACTTGGGTCTCTGGTGACCAGGGACAAAAGCTGAATCTACTGTTATGATCTAGAGACCAAGAGACAGAGTGCCAAATGGCAGCATTCTGGCTCCCCCTAGACCCACGAAGGCCAAGCAAAGCAAGTCCACTGGGGAGTTCATGATGATCCCCTTTTTTCAACAGCTGGGGCATCATCTACATCTATTGGGTTCCCTCAGGCCAGATGGTCAGCAAAAAGTAACTTGTGGAGGTTGTGAGGGAGTCCATAATGGGTTTTCATTGCAAAGGGCCAGAGAGATCTTCCACGTACGTTTGTGGTACATACACGAGTTCACAGTTTCATACCAGTAATGGACTATTTGACTATCCTTTACTGTCCCTACAGACCTGACCTTGATCCCAGTGACTTTAGATTGTTCTCCGAACCAAAGAAGATGCAAGAGGGCCTTATCAAGGGTCCTGGACACCTTCACTTTCAGGGGCATCCATAGGGTCTTCACAAAGGGGCCCAGAGTGTTGCAACAATTCCATCGAAATCGGAGGATCCCATTTTGAATGAGATTAAGATATTCTACTTCCTGGAAATTAATAAATGTCTCACTTGAAAAAGTCTGATAACTTCTGGAATGCACCTCATATATAAATCTTATCAACAACAGAACCATGATGGTACACTTTACTTCACACCATTGTATATAAGAGATACATTCAAGAATGTAAATAAGATCATGAATATTCATGAGATATCATAGATATTTATCCTATAATGGTAAGATGAAATATTGTTTGTTATGACTTTATACTAAACTGTACAATTATGTTATGACAGAATACATATTTACCACCAGTGCCAAATGAATTGATACTAGCTTCTCTTTATTCTAGAAATATGTTAAATAAGAATATATCTGAGAATTCTGAAAGAATAGTTTTTTATTAAAAATATCATTTAGTTATGTCACCAATGTAGAGAGAGTTGTAGTTACGAAATTGTTCTCACACACACCATCATATCTTCTTTTACATTTAAATACATTTATTGCTATATAATGTTAACAT
>NC_069008.1:5838440-5843333 GCF_001194135.2 Octopus bimaculoides | reverse complement strand
CCCACATTTGTGATTCACTTTGCCTTTCATTCTTTCGGGGTTGATGAAATAAGAGCCAGTTGTGTACTGGGGGTCGATGTAATCGACTAGCCTCCCCACCACCACCTCTCTCTCTCTCTCTCTTACAATTCCAGGCCTTGTGCCTATTAGTTAAAAGGATTATTATTAAGGCGGTGAGATAGAAGAATCGTCAGCACGCCGGCTGAAATGCTTAGCTGTTACACGTTCCTATCTATGTATATGCGTAGGTATACGTATATATGAATACATCTTCACTAGTAGTACTATTTTGTTAAGCGCATCTACTAAGCTGTATGAACTGTGTTTAAGGCAGATACACACAGTGTGTATCACTCCGCTACAGACACTGTTTTGTAAACATGTCAAAGTAAATAAACGCGTAGAATCATAACAAGGCCTTCAGTGAGTTGTTTATTATCTCATCACGAACAAAAGAATACATAACAGCGGTAGTTCGTTTGCGGCTACGTTCTGAGTTCAAATTCCACGGAGGTCAACTTTGCTTTTCATCCTTCCGGGGTCGATTAAATAGGGACCAGTTGAGTATTGGAGTTGATGTAATTGACTTACCCACTGTCCCAAATTTCCGGCCTTGATCCTATAGTAGAAACAATTATTATTCTTTTATAGATTAACAATCCCCTTCATTTAATAATGATGATTATGAAAAATAAAGGGAGGTAAGAAGCATTAGATACGGCAAACAATTCATCTAAGAGTTACGCATGCGCATTAAAATCACTTCTATTCGTTAAACTTAGAGACACGTACCTGGTGCCCGAATTTCTCTTAATTAACTCCCAAACACATTTATAATACATTTCTCTACCACCTGATGCACTTATAACAACACGATCCTTTATAAAACCATTTCCGTAAGTATTAAACAATGAAAGCATTTAATTTTTTAATACTTTGTGTCTCAGATGTCCTGTCATTTGTTCGACATTTAGCTGCTATTTCTAGCTATGGAGGCAACCTCCTACAGGATCCATCGTTTCTCCGTTCGTTTGTTGTGTGTTTTAGTGGGAGAAATATCCTCAAAATAAACCTGGATCTCAGAACTGTTGAGAAAACAATGCTTTATTATAATTTATCGGATGTTTGTTTCCTGGAATATCTACGAATGAGTCTCCTCCGGCAAACTTTCAAAAATGTAATTCACACTTGGTTTTCTCGTAGGTTTCGTTAATGTAGATAAACAATTATACTCTTTTACTTGTTTCAGTCATTTGACTGTGGCCATGCTGGAGCACCGCCTTTAGTCGAGCAAATCGATCCCAGGACTTATTCTTTGTAAGCCTAGTACTTATTCTATCGGTCTCTTTTCGCCGAACCTCTAAGTTACGGGGACGTAAACACATCAGCATCGGTTGTCAAGCGATGTTCTGAGGACAAACAGAAACACACACACATATATATATATACGACAGGCTTCTTTCGGTTTCCGTCTACCAAATCCATTCACAAGGCTTTGGTCGGTCCGAGGCTATAGTAGAAGACACTTGCCCAAGGTGCCACGCAGTGGCACTGAACCGGAATCATGTGGTTGGTAAGCAAGCTACTTACCACACAGCCACTCCTGCGCCTATATATATATATAGTCAATGAAACATATATCAGAAAAGAAACCCACTCCGAAGAATAGAACAGAAATTATATAAACAAAAATTAAAATTCTGGTCATAGAGTTACCAAAAATTTCGTATCTACGAAAGCCACCACCTTGTGGACAGCTCATCAGGCTCTATTCAGACCAAAAAAATTCTACCACATAGACACGAGGAAATGCTCAGATATTGAGATTTAATAACTATCGTATAAAAACAATGAGGACAAGATATCTCCCCTGGACCTGAGGATAAAAAACCTTTACAGTCTCATAATAGATAGGGAGATCCTATTTTCCAGTAGGTATCACTTGAAATGGACACTTTTATTGAAAATTTCTTTATGACTAATTGACGTGCCAGGTTTAGCATAGTTCTAAAGAAATTTGGTTCTGCCCGCAATGCAGATTTTGCAACGGTCACTCTCATTAATATATGGGCCTGGATGTTCTATTATTTTCTACCTGATATCACATGAGGCCCCCACACATGGCTGGCCAGGGATGTGACAAAACGACTTTCTGGGACTCTGAAGGATGATTAGTGGTTGCGGAAGCAATGTTTGAAAGCTGCATTTGCTGATCTGATATATTTACAAACTTGGGATGCGGCTATATTCGCACTCCTGATAGGCTCCAGGCCTGGGGATGCTGTTGGTCACACCATTTTGCGATGATGCTGCCAGCGTTAGTGTGGGTGTGGCCTGTGATAACATGGTGCGGGGCTGGTCATCCCATTGGTGTCAGTGATGATTGTTTGGTCATCATCTATGGTGGTAATATTCGGAACGCTGGATACCTCCTCTGTGTTGCTGGTTTCATGATTGGTCATCTCTGGGTGTGGCAGTTGTATTGGTGGGTAACATATGATGCAGAGCTGGTCACTCTATATACATCTGACACAGGTCATATAACTTTACATATATGTATACACACACACATATATGTATAATTAATTTATATACATCTGACACAGATCATCTAATCTTAATAAATGACAAACATTCAATTGTTGAGGTTATGTTTATTCATAAAACTTTATCTCTGTTGAAATGTTCTAAATTTTCAATTGTTGAATCTGTATTTTCTAAGTAGCCTCTATATCTTACACTGTTGTTTCTTTATTATTTCAGAATATCAGATGACATTGGAATAACTGAAGATACATTCTCATTATTTATCATCTTTTAAAGACCAAAATGAAAATATTGTACAGAGCAGATATAGAAGATTGTTTCTATAAATCTATGGTAGAATTCCTCTGTTATTAGCAGGACATCACTGGCTGGAGTGCCTACAAGATGAGTCTGGTTGCAAATTACTTGGATAAATTTATTAAAGTGTTTTGGGACAAAAGTAACATTGGATAAAAATACAGCAGGCGAAATATTTGTAAACGAAAGAGTATAAAAGCAAAAAAAAAGAATAAAAAATATTTGAGAAGAAAAATAATGGAAAAAAGTAAGAAACTAAAGGATTTGACTTTTCCTAAAGATAGAGAAAAGGAGAGAGGAAAATTATCACATGACTGTGATGTCTGTAAAATGTCATTCTCTAAAAGATGTAACTTGACTAAACACAAACGTATTCATACAGGAGAGAAGCCATTTCACTGTGATATCTGTGATAAATCATTTTCTGCGAGTGGCGACTTGACTAGACACAAACGTATTCATACAGGAGAGAAGCCATATCATTGTGATATCTGTGATAAATCATTTTCTGGAAGTAATGGCTTAAATAGACACACTCGTATTCATACAGGAGAGAAGTTGTATAACTGTGATATCTGTGGTAGGTCGTTCTTGAAAATTATTGCTTTAACTTCTCACAAACGTATTCATGCAGAAGAAGGGCTGTTTCACTGTGGTACCTGTGGTAAGATGTTCTCTCAAAGTAATGATTTAACTAAACACATGCGTATTCATACACAAGAAAAGCCTTTTCACTGTGATGTTTGTGGCAAGCGATTCTCTCAAAGTAATAACTTGACTACACACATACGTATTCATACAGGAGAGAAACCATATCATTGTGATATCTGTGGTAGGTCATTCTCTGTCAATGGTACTTTAACTACTCACAAACGTATACATACAAGTGAAAAGCCCTTTCGGTGTGATACCTGTAGTAAATCATTCTCTCGAAGTACTAGCCTAACTAGACACAAATGTGTTTATAGAAGCTAAGCTGGTAGGTCATAACACTGTGGTATTTGTAACAGTAAGTCATATCACTATGGTTTCTGTGATAAATCATTTTCTGGAAGTAGTGGCATTGCTTGTCAGAAGCATATTTATACAGGGGAAAAGCCATATCACTGTGATATCTGTGGTAGGTCGTTCTTTAAAAGTAGTGCCATTGACTTTTCAACAAGGTATTCGTACAGGAGAAAAGCCCTTTCACTGCGATATCTGTAGTAAGTCCTTCTCTCAAAGTAGCAACTTAACTAGACACAAACGTGTTCATACAGGAGAGAAACCATATCACTGTGATATCTGTGGTAAATCATTCTCACAAAGTAGTGCCTTAACTTCTCACAAGCGTATTCATACAGGAGAAAATCCTTTTCACTGTGACATCTGTGATAAGACATTCTCTCAAACTAATAACATAACATAAATATTTTCATGCAGGAGATAAGCTGCAACCACTATGATATATTATGGTAAATCATTCTCAGCAAGCAGTATTTAAACACAAACACGAAGCCATATCACTGATATCTGTTGTAAATCATTCACTGAAGATCCTAACTTTATTAAACATACTTACTTATAAAGAAGTGTAACTGTTTTAGGCCATTCTTGACATGACTAACATTTTAACCTCCACCAAGAATTGGGACATACATTTGGGTTTTAGTGATGGCAAAGACTAAGCCTCTCGTTCTTAGACCCTTTTATACTCTCTTTTACTCTTTTACTTGTTTCAGTCATTTGACTGCGGCCATGCTGGAGCACCACCTTTATAGTTGAGCAAATCGACCCCAGGACTTATTCTTTTGTAAGCCTAGTACTTATTCTATTGGTCCCTTTTGCCGAACCGCTAAGTTACGGGGACGTAAACACACCAGCATCGGTTGTCAAGTGATGTTTGGGAGACAAACACAGACATACAAACATACACACACACACACACACACATATATATATAGTATTTTTTCATTTGTCTTGCCCTTTTACAGTCTGTTGTGTTGCTAAATTTTTACTAAGAACATATATTCTTTTTTCGTGGGTAGATGATTCGGCATCTATTTCTAG
>NC_069008.1:5828260-5833579 GCF_001194135.2 Octopus bimaculoides | reverse complement strand
TGTGTATATATATATATATATATATATATATATATATGTGTGTGTGTGTATATGTATATATATAGTTTTAGGGAAAAGAACCAAGGTTCATGAACTCATCGATGAAAATCCAAAGTCACATATAGAACAATTAATAATTAAAAGCACAATAAATGAGTATAATATAATACAAAGTAAATATCATAAGATAAAGATAATAAAATGACTACTAATTGATTTTAATTGAGTTTTTACCTGTAATTTTGGATTTTATCCCTAATGTTATTATTATGTATATGTATATATATATGTGTGTGTGTGTGTGTGTATATATATTTATATATGTATATATGTGTGTCTGTGTTTGCCACCCCGCCGCCATCGGTGTTGGTGTGTTTATGTCCCCGTAAATAACTCATCAAGGCTTTGCCCCAGCATGGCCACAGTCAAATGATTGAAACAAGTAAAAAATATATAGCAGCTCAGTAAAAGAGACCAACAGAATAAGTCCCAGGCTTACAAAGAATAAGTCCTGGGGTTGATTTGTTCAACTAAAGGCAGTGCTCCAGCATGGCTGCACCATCTGAACGTGGCTGATGCCAGCACCCACTGACTGTCTCCCGTACCAGAGGCACGTAAAAAGCACTATTCAAAAGTGGTCAATGCCAGGTCCGCCTGACTGGCTCCTGTACTGGTGGCATGTAAAAAGCACTGACCGAACATAGCCAATGCCAGTACCCCCATGCTGGTGGCACATAAAAAGTACTATCTGAATGTGATCGTTGCCAGGCCTGCCTGACTGGCCCCTGTGCTGATGGCATGTAAAAAGCACCCACCACACACTCTCGGAGTGTTTGGCGTTAGGAAGGGCATCCAGCTGTAGAAACTCTGCCAAATCAGATTGGAGCCATGCAGCCCATGCCAGCACAGACAACAGATGTTAAATGGTGATGATAACAATTTATATATATATAAACAATGAGCTTCTTTCAGTTTCCATCTTCCAAATCCACTCACAGGGATTTGGTCAGCACAGGGTTATAATAGAAAAGACTTGCTCAAGGTGCCATGCAGTGGGACTGAACCCAGAACCATGTAGCTGGGAATTAAGCTTCTTACCACACAGCCACACCTATTGGTTTTAACAAAATTCATGCAAAACAAATTCAAAATCTGGAAAAAATTGCTTTTATTACAAACAAACGAAAAAATGTCACAGGTAAGTTACATGAGATGTGGTGAGAAAAACTATAGAGTTGGGAGGCTGTTATCACACTGTTCTTTCTCCATTTCTGTATGAATATCTATATACAGTTGCAGAGAGTGTCCCTTAATTTTGTCATGGAGAAACTCCGACAATTACAGCAATTCTCTGATAAATAGCTTCATTATTGCCATGGAGTAAGCCCACAACACTATCACCAATTTAGGAGGAGGTCAAAATGCTTATTGTTCTTATGAATGGTCACATTGATAGTCACACATCTATCTGAATAGATACACATTTAGTGAACCCTTTAGCATTTAAACCAGCCACATCTAGCACAAATATTCTACCTATTTTATGTTCAAACTAGCCAGACTCAGCCTCTTACACCTACCCGACAATGTCATTCTGAAAATACACAATCACATCATCAAAATTTGAAAGCTGTGAATTAATGGATGACAAACAGAAAATAATGTGAATAAATAAACATCGGCGGTGCATCAGCATGGCCGCAGCTCTAAGCTGAAACTATAAACAACAAACATCTGAGGGAATAATCTTCATGGTAAAGGGTTAAGTAACCACTTACAGACAATGATTTATCACAAATATCAGCGGTATCGCTTCTCCCCTGTATGAACACGTTTGTGAGAAGTTAAGTTGTTACGCTGAGTGAATGACCTACCACAGATATCACAAGGATATGGCTTCTCTCCAGTATGAATACGTTTGTGTGTAGTCAAGTAACTACTTCTGGAGAACAATTTACCACAGATATCACAGCGATATGGCTTCTCTCCTGTATGAAATCGTCTGTGTCTAGTTAAGTCACTACTTTGAGAGAATGATTTGTCACAGATATCACAAGAATATGGCATTTCTCCTGTATGAATAAGTTTGTGTTTACCAAAGTTACTACTATGAGAGAATGATTTACCACAGATATCACAATGATATGGCTTCTCTCCAGTATGGATATATTTGTGTTCAGCTAAGTTACAACTCACGGAGAATGATTTACCACAGATATCACAGTGATATGGCTTCTCTCCTGTATGGAAACGTTTGTGAGAAGCTAAGTTGCCACTCTGAGAGAATGATTTACCACAGATATCACAATAATATGGTGTCTCTCCTGTATGAATACGTTTGTGATTAGTTAGAGTACTACTGACAGAGAAAGATTTGTTACAGATATTGCAGTGATATGGCTTCTCTCCTGTATGAATACGTTTATGAGAAGTTAAAGCACTGTTGTCAGAAAATGATTTACCACAAATATTACAGGAATATGGTGTCTCTCCCGTGTGAATACGTTTGTGAGAAGTTAAAGCACTACTTTGAGAGAATGATTTACTACAGATGTTACACTGATATGGCTTCTCTCCTGTATGAACACGTTTGTGAGAATTTAAAGCACTTCGGTCAGAGAATGATGTACCACAGACATTACAGTGAAATGGCTTCTCTCCAGTATGAATACGTTTGTGGTTAGTCAATTTACCACTTTCAGAGAATGATTTACCACAGATGTCACAGTGAAATGGCTTCTCCCCTGTATGAATACGCTTGTGTTTAGTTAAGTTACTAGTTAAAGAGAATGATTTACCACAGACACCACAATGATACGGCTTCTCTCCTGTATGAATATGTCTGTGACTAATTAAGTAACTACTTACAGAAAATGATTTACCACAGATATCACAGTGAAATGGCTTCTCCCCTGTATGAATACGTTTGTGCTTATTCAAGTTACCCTTTTGCGAGAAGGACTTCTTACAGACATCACAGTCATGTAACAATTTTGGTGTCTCCTTTTTTTTATCATCAGGAAAAATTAGTTCCTTTAGTTTTTCATTTTTTTCCATTATTTTTCTTCTAAAATCACAACTTCTTTATGTTTTTTCTTTTTTCTTGTTTATATAGTTTTTGTTTACAAATATTTCTGCTATCGTGTTTCTGTCTCAGACTACCTTTGTCCCAAAACTCTTTAGTAAATTTATCCAAGTTTAATTTGCAACCAGACTCATCTTGTAGACACTCCAGCCAGTGATGTCCACAAAGTTTGCTAATAACACATTTCAGAGTAAATATATCAGAGGAATTCTACCATAGACTTATAGAAACAATCTTCTATATCTGCTCTGTACAATATTTTCATTTTGGTCTTTAAAAGAAGATAAATAATGAGAATGTATCTTCAGTTATTCCAATGTCATCTGATATTCTGAAATAATAAAGAAACAACAGTGTAAGATATAGAGGCTACTTAGAAAATACAGATTCAACATTTCCAAGCAATAACAGAGGAATTTAAGATAGACTGCCCCTGGGAGCTCCTCTACACTGATGAATTTGTTTTTATAGCTGAATCACTACCAGAACTAGAGAAATTTCAGGTGTGGAAGCAAGGTCTAGAACTGAAGGGCCTTAGAGTTAAGCTAGTAAAAACCAAAGTCTTAATAAATAGGAAAGCAGACAAATCACAAATCTCTTCAGATAGATGGCCCTGCTTGATCTGTAGAAATGGCACAGGTAGAAATTCCATAAGATGTACTCAGCGTAAGCTATGGACACATAAGAGGTGCAGCAATATCAGAAGGTGTGTGAAATGTTCTTATAACAGCTAAATAGCCCTTAAATCACGCATGAATAATTTTTTAATATATTTTTTTAGAATTTCACAACCGATTCCCCCGTCAACGTAATCTACGTTATCTGGAATGTATTTGTAGAAAAATTTCCTGAAAAATATTGCCAATTTCCGGGAAGTTACAAGGAAACAAACTCAGAAACGGGGTGGAAATAGATCGCCGATCTTTCGGTACGAGTTCCTAAATATCTGCCTTTTCTGTAACACCCGCACGATCTTCACTACGGTGTTAGGGTTAAGGTTTTAGTGTCAGGGTTCCGGTTAGGGACGGAATTCCCTAACGCAAACTCTAAAACCCAAACCCTAACCGTAAACCTAATCCTAACCCTAAACCCTTCAAAATAAATCGCGCTCTTTGTATGTCTTTCGCTGTTATGGCGTCGTTTCCCTGTTTTTCTCTGTTTTGGGGATGGGGCACAATGAGGACTTTCTACGATCGATTACAAAAAGTATATCAGCTAAGCAAATGGCCTTCTTTAAATGTATTCAAAACATTTTAAAACAATCTGATCACTATTTCAGGAAATTATCGCCGGCAAAATGAGTATGAGAAGATAAAGTAAATGTGTCTCTTCAATTGTCCAGAATTACATTTGGAAATAAAGACTCATACCCTTAGATGTCTATTCTCAGACATGCGAAAGATCAGAAAAGCATAAAAACATGTCTAAAAATTTTGGCCGAATGAATGAGAATCAGGGGGAAATGGCAGAGGATATGAAATTAACGAATCGCGACATGAAATATAATCTGTAGCTTCTTCACGATCTGCTGGAGTGTGTCTCTCTTCGTGATCTGTCTGTGACAAAATCAAGTAACTTCTTACAGAGAATTTTTATCATTTCTAATCTTTTACACCATGATGTCAAAGAGAAGTTAGTAAAACAAGTCATTACTCATTTTGCCCCATTTTAGACATCATTTTGTGAAACTTGAAAAACCGAACATTCTTCCAGATATTCAATTAGCAACCTCAATTTACACTCAGGTCAAAGCTTAGGGAAAATTCTATGGAAAAAGTGGATCAGCCACTATGTTTCGAACTCACTCAACTTCAGCAACTATGCTGACCAATATTTAAATGATGAGGCGTTGGCCACAAATGTAATCGTTTCAAACAGGTTGGAAAAATAATAAACAAGAAATGGGAAATTACTCATTTTGCCCCGCCTACTTATTTTGTCCGTTTTCCCTATATCAAGAAACAAACGGTGGAGATGGAGTATATGTAATCTGGGTATACCCCACCTTTTAAATTTTGTTTTTTTTACGGAATCCTATGTTTCAGACCATGGCGAATCCGATTCTGGAAAAAAATTTTCAAAAATCTCAATTTCAAAATTTCGATCCCCACCCCCGGTTTTCATATAGATCCACAGGGTAAACCTAGCCCTAACCCCGACCCTAACCCTGACCCTAACCCTAACCCTAACCCTAAACCTAACCCTAACACTAGTTTTGTGAGATATGGCTGTTA
>NC_069008.1:5824297-5828250 GCF_001194135.2 Octopus bimaculoides | reverse complement strand
TTTTTTTTCAGAATCGGAATCTCCATAGCCTAAAACGTGGGATTCCATAAAAAAATTAATAAATAAGGGGGGGGGGAAGGTTCAGATTACATATAGTCCATCTCTACCAAACAAACATTCAAATCATTGGTTTCTCAATATTTCTGTGGTTGCAGTGTATTTAAGAATATTCATCCAACTAAAACACACAACAAACTAACGTGGAAACGATGGATCGTGTAGGAGGTAGCATCCATAGCTAGAAATAGCAGCCAAATGTCGAACAAAACAAAGGACATCTGAGACACGAAGAATTAAAAGATTAAAATGCTTTCCTTGTTTAATACTTACGGAAATGTTTTTATAAAGGACAGTGTTGTTGTTATAAGTGAGTCGGGTGGTAGAGAAATGTATTATAAATGCGTTTGGGAGTCGATCAAAAGAAAATCTGGAATCAGTCACACCAGCCTTGATGGAGGCGGAAGTACGTTTAGTGCGCATGCGCATGAAACATTGATTTCTCATTTTGGCACAAGGCCAGCAATTTCGGAGGAGGCGTAGTGCGTAAATCGATTACATGGACCTCAGAAGTCAACTTCCAGAAAAAAGTATATTTTCTAATAAAGTTTTCAACAAATACGCTACGGATGTTGTAGATTATGACTGTATTGGAATCTTTTCCTTTTGGCCAGCACATAGAAAAAAAAATTTGTAACTAAACACCTTCAAATTTCGTATACTGGTAGAATGTGTCATTTAAAGCATCATTTTCACCTCAATAGACGTCATTGATCGATTGAAATTACCGAAATACGACAACTTTAACACGAAATAACTTGGAAAATATAGAATTTTCTTTAAAACGCCAAGAGTAAATGATGTTTTAAATGACACATTCTACCAGTATACGAAATTTGAAAGTGTTTAGTTACCAAAATTTATTTTTTCTATGTGCCGGCCAAAAGGAAAAGATCCAAGACGTGTATTTCAATAATTAGATAAGGGCGCAGATGTAAATTTATCGGTATGAATTACAGTTCCCGGCAACACATTTTCTATTATCACAGTTTCCAGTGTTGCTGTGCTTCTGTCGAGTATTCGCTATAAAAATCCTTTCTTCACAATGGTGTCAACATCACACATGGCAACCCTCGTTTCATGGCGTATCCTCCCTTCCTTTGTCATATTACTGCGGGAAATTACTCTGAAAGAAATCTTTGCAGAAATGTGGTATCTAAATAAGTACTCAACTATTCCTTACCTGGAAATCTACAGACCCCTTTCTGCTAATATATAAAGAAAATGCGGTCACGCGTGATGATTAGTTTAACACTATAAAACTATCTATCTTTCTAAGGAAGCCCCTAAACAAATTCACGTCTTTATAAACAAATCCGCGTTTTTTAAACAAAAGCGTTACTAATCAAAATTGTTGACTTTCGACAAAGAGTAATCACCAAAAGAACAAAGATTGTATACATAGTTATTTTTTTCTTTAATCTCGACTTATTTTCTGTGAGAATTGATATTTTTTTAATGTGAAAGTAGGAAAATTCCGATCTTTGGTTATTCAAGGTTTTCCTTACACGTGGTACTAGATCTTTCATGTAAACAAGCATAAAATCCATAATTTTCAATGATTCCGAGGAGAATTCTATATAATGAATCGGTAACATGCTACGCATGGAATCAAGTACCCTGGACTTCTAATAGGCTGCAAACCCCTTATTTTTGTTCAGAAAAAGAGTGCGAGGTGTGGACCCCTTGTGGAATCATTGGAAATTTTTTTCATTAAATAAATTACGGTGACTTCCTAATATGCCATAAAACCCTTTTTTGGGTCTGGAAATCAGCTGAATGATAATGAGTGTTGGTTATGAGTTTTGCTTAAGTTTACCTTGGCTGGTTCATCTCAATGTAGCTGTGTGTTGGAATCCCAGAAAAAACGTTTTACCTTGTAGTTGTGCTTCACTTGTTCAATAATTCACAACAGTGGTGTCGTGACTCTGAGCAGTGCAAAAAGAAAACACTGATAACAACGCACGCGCAGAATCAAGCTTCTTTATTTCATCGAATTAGCCATATAGGCTGGATACAGAATTGCCAGAAGCACAGTGGGCTGGACAAAAACATTAGTGACATGAACGATAAGGTATGGATGATATAAATGAGAGGGGTATTCGGCGCCCACAAGCTCCTTACCACACAGCCACGTCTGGTTATAATAGTTTCATGACAAAATTCATGCAAAACAAATTTAAAATCTGGAAAAAAGATGCCTTTCTTAAAAATACATCCCACAGGTAAAATATCTTAGATGTGGCGACATAAACTATAAAGTTGGGAGGTTTTTATCACACTCTGCTCTATCTCCTCACCTGTGTGAATACATTTATAGTTATAGTGTCGCCCCATTTTTTCTTATTTTGGCATAAAAGGAACTTTGACAATTACATCAATTCCCAGATGAGTAGCTTAGTTAATGTAATGCAGTAAGCACTCAACACTACCACCAATTTAGGAGGAGCTCAAAATGCTTGTTATTTTCATGAATGGTTACATTAAGCATCATTTCATATATGTGTGTATAGATATATACTTTTTGTATGTAAATAAATGCTAATAGAATGTATTTTCAAATCCTTTATTCACTGCATTTGCTGATGTTTGAAATAAATATTACCGATTTTCAATGACAGTCAAAGATAACTGTTATGGTCTTTGTAAGAAATAAGAAAAGTTGGTACTTCTAGTGTTAACCCTTCAGTATTTAAACCAGTCACATCTGGCACAAATATTCTACCAATTTTATGTTCAAACTAGCCAGAGTTGGCCTTTTACACCTACCCTACAATGTTACTCTAAAACTAAACAAACCATTCATCAAATTTTGAAAGCTGTGAGATAATGCATGACAAATTGGAAATAATGTGAATAAATAAACATAACATTCAACAGAATTAACTGCATGGTAAAGGGTTAAGTCACCACTTACAGAGAATGATTTACAACAAATATCAGACGGAGCGTTTCTCCCCCGTATGAACACGTTTGTGAGAAGTTAAGTTGCTATGTTGAGTGAATGACCTACCACAGATATCACAGTGATATGGCTTCTCTCCTGTATGAATACGTTTGTGAGAAGTTAATGCAGTACTTACAGAGAATGATTTACGACAGATATCACAGTGATATGGTTTCTCTCCTGTATGAATACGCTTGTGACTAATTAAAGCACTACTTACAGAAAATGATTGACCACAGATATCACAGTGATATGGTTTCTCTCCTGTATGAATACGCTTGTGACTAGTTAATGCACTACTTACAGAAAAAGATATACCACAGATATCACAGTGATATGGTTTCTCTCCTGTATGAACACGTTTATGATCAGTTAAAGAAGTGTTGCGAGGGAATGATTTACCACAGATATTACAGGAATATGGTTTCTCTCCTGTATGAATACGTTTGTGAGAAGAGAAAGCACTACTACGAGAGAATGATTTACTACAGATGTTACACTGATATGGCTTCTCTCCTGTATGAACACGTATGTGAGAATTGGAAGCACTTTGGTCAGAGAATGATTTACCGCAGACATCACAATGATAAGGCTTCTCTCCTGTATGAATACGTTTGTGTGTTGTCAAGCTGCCTTTCTGAGAGAAGGATTTACCACAGATGTCACAGTGAAATGGCTTTTCTCCTGTATGAACACGTTTGTGAGAATTTAAATCACTTTGATTGGGGAATGATTTGCCACAAATGTCACAGTGAAATGGTTTCTTCCCTGTATGAATACGTTTGTGCTTATTCAAGTTGCCCTTTTCAGAGAAGGACTTTTTACAGACATCACAGTCATGTGACAATTTTTGTTCCCCTTTTTCTGTATCTTCTGGAAAAGTCAAGTCCTTTAGTTTCTCACTCTTTTCCATTGTTTTTCTTCGAAATTCACAATATATATATATATA
>NC_069008.1:5813476-5823963 GCF_001194135.2 Octopus bimaculoides | reverse complement strand
TTATCCAAGTTTAATCTGCAAACAGACTCATCTTGTAGACACTCCAGCCAGTGATGTCTAGAAAATTTGCTAATAACACATTTCAGAGTAAATATATCAGAGGAATTCTACCATAGATTTATAGAAACAATGATATATATATCTGTTCTGTACAATATTTTCATTTTGGTCTTTAAAATATGATAAATAATGAGAATGTATCTTCTGCTATTCCAATGTCATCTGATATTCTGAAATAATAAAGAAACAACAGTGTAACATATAGAGGCTACTTAGAAAATACAGATTCAACATTTCCATAGAGATAAACTCTAGAAATAAATATTTACTTGAACAAAAGAACTTTTTAATTTATTAAAATTTACATCAGAAAATCTTGCGTGAAGCTTACATATTCCTAAACTCCAGCAACACATTCACATTCCAAATCTTTTTAGGGCTTTAAACTCACAGGTAATGCCATTTTGAATCTCATTTCTGAGACAGGTGAAGTGGTTGACACCTTCATCATTCTTATTCGCAAGAGACAGACAAGGTGGGGGGTCCTCCAAGAAACCTAAGAAGAGCTGGATGTTTGACTTGACCCCCAAGTGTCTCCTAAGCTAAATGGTTCTGCTTCTTTGCTCATTGAATGAAGAGTGCAACTTAAGACATCCAGAGACTCAGCAAGAATAACTGCATCATCAGGAAAAATCTAGGTCTGTAAACTTTTTTAAATCGCAACTTCAAAATATCAACTTAAGAAACGACATTCCCTAAATGCATTAAAAACATCAGAACACAATCCGATTACTATTTCAGGAAATTATCGCCATTCAGAGGCAAAATGAGTAAGACAAGATAAGGCAAATTTGTCTCTTTAATTATCCAGAAATTACATTTTAGAAAAAGACTCATACACATCAATGTCTATCCTTAGACATCATAAAAATCAGAAATGCAAAAATATATTTAAAAATCTTGGTCAAATGAAAGAGAATCAAGGGTGGGAGTGGGCATAGGATATGAAATTTACGAATCTCGACTAAATAAAAAAAAAAGAAGAAAAACTCCACAGTGGCTGTGTGGTAAGTAGCTTGCTTACCAACCATATGGTTCTGGGTTCAGTCCCACTGCGTGGCACCTTGGGCGAGTGTCTTCTACTATAGCCTCGGGCCGACCAAAGCTTTGTGAGTGGATTTGGTAGACGGAAACTGAAAGAAGCCCGTCGTATATATGTATATATATGTGTGTGTGTGTTTGTCCCCCAACATCGCTTGACAACCGATGCTTGTGTGTTTACGTCCCCGTAACTTAGAGGTTCGGCAAAAAGTGAACCGATAGAATAACTACTAGGCTTCCAAAGAATAAGTCCTGGGGTCGATTTGCTCGACTAAAGGCGGTGCTCCAGCATGACCGCAGTCAAATGACTGAAACAAGTAAAACAGAGCTTCTTCACAATCTGCTGGAATGTCTCTCTTCGTGATGTATGTATATGTCTGTGACAAAGCCAAGGAACTACTTACAGAGAATTTTAATCCTTTCTTCTCTTCAACATCATAGTATGAAAGAGGAGAAATTAGTAAAACAAGTCATTACTCATTTTGCCCCATTTTTAACGTCATTTAGTGAAACTTGCAAAAACCAAACATTCTTCCAGATATTCTATTAGCAACCTCAATTTACACTCAGGTCACAGTTCAGGAAAAATCCTATGGGAAAAGAGGACCAGCCACCTGACTGTATTTCGAACACCCTCAACTTCAATAACTACGGCTGACCAATATAATATAGCAATACAAAATGAGGCGAGCCTACGTTACGAGTACTTTTTCTGTCAAAGGACCTCGTGCGTTTGTTTACATACCGAAAGATGACCTAAAATGATCAGGCAGTATCTACAATGTAATCTTTTGAAACAAACTAGAAGAAAATAAAGAGAAATGGGAAATTACTCATGTTGCCCCGCTTACCTATTTTGTCCCCTTCTCTATATCAAGAATCAAACATTCGATAAATCATAATAAAGCATTTGTTTCTCAACATTTCTGTGGTTGGAATATATTTCTCCAACTAAAACACACAACAAACAAACGTGGAAACGATGGATCGTGTAGAAGGTTGCCTCCATAGCTAGAAATAGCAGCCAAATGTCGCACACATAGAAAGACATCTGAGACGGAAAGTATTAAAAGATTAAATGCTTCCATTGTTTAATACTTACGGAAAGGATAGTGTTGTTGTTATAAGTGTGTCAGGAGGTAGAGAAATGTATTATAAATGTGTTTGGAAGTTGATTAAGAGAAATTCTAGCTGCAGACACGTTTGTCAAGATGTAATGAATGGAGGCGGAAGTACGTTTAGTGCGCATGCGTAAGAAATATTTCTTTCCCTTCTTTGCACAAGGCCTGCAATTTCGGAGGTGGGGGTGGTACGTAATTCGATTACATGGACCTCAGTAGTCAACTGGTATTTACTTTATTGACCTCAGCAAAAAAGTAAAAGGGAAACTTGACCTTAAACGATGAGAGGCAAAGTCGAGCATACCGGAATTTGGGCATCCCTACACAACTGTGCGTCCCTCAAGTTTGTTTCTTCAAAACTTCCTAAAAGAAAAGATAATTTTTAATAAAATTTTCAACAAATACACTTCAGATGGTGTACATTACGGCACGTTAGTCATTTGACTTGGCAGGCAGGGATGTACTTTGTGGCGGTGTGAGTTTATTGGTTAGGGTGTTGGTCTTATGATTGTGAGAACATGGTTTCCATTCCTAGACAAGGCGGCATATTCTGTTCTTGAGCAAAACCCTTCAGTTCAGCTGCTCTTCTGATTTATTCATAGTCACTGAATATGACAAGTGAATGAGAAACTGGTTTCCTTCTAAAGTGAATGGCAAATTTGGGAATTATATGTTAACTGATAGGTGATACAAAAGACTTAGTTCAATTAAAAGAAAAAAAAATTACTTTTCACAATACACTTACCATCACATTACCACCTCTATCTCTTTGCCTTTCTTTTAAGATTATATATATATATGTGTGTATGTATGTATGTATATATAATATATATATATATATATGGAATACACTATCTGCAAGTCGATGGATACCGCATATTCTCATCCATTTTCTTATTGCTATATAAATTTAGGGTAAAATAACCCCATTTTACCCGCACCCACTTATTACACCTGGTATAACACTAGTGTAACAATAATTGTGTACCCTCCAAGCAGTATATTGGATACATACTATCCCTTAGTGGGTTGAATCCTCAACCCCTAACTCTCTTGCATTATATATATATATATATATATACAGCTAAGTTCCGGGGTTGTAAACACCAACATCAGTTGCCAAGCAATACTGGGAAACAAACACAGACTCACACATATATATATGTATATATATATATATATATATATATGATGAGAATTGGTTGTGAGCTTTGCTTAAGTTAACCGTGGCTGGTTCAGCTTGATGTAGCTGTGTGTTGGTTAGACATTAACTGGTCTAGTTTTTGTGCCTAGAGTTACCATAGATAAAAGAATGACAAGAAGAACCGAGTAAATTCAATGCAACTGTTATTTATTACAACCCCTTATAAAAATACATGGCAAATGTCTTACATATTGTGAAGTAACTGGTTTGACAAATTTTAAGGAACTCTATCTGGAACAGTGGAAGTTGTATCATAGTTGAAATTCTGTAGCAAGTTCATGGCTTGGATCTGTGTGTTGGGCAGCGTCGGTTGTTCTGATCTCATCTCTTTCTCCCTTTTTCTCTCTGCTCAAAAGAGTGAGGAACCATTCCTTACATAACAATTTGGTGGGCAAGAAGAGAATTTTTCTGCTTTAGGATAAAAACACTTGCTAAAACACTGATTGGCTAGTTAAGACCATTTGATCTTTGGAATGGATTTAGTCCAACCCTAATCATGTGATCAATGTTGACAATCCCAAAATACGCCCATTGTCATCATCATTTAATGCCTGTTATCCATGCTGGCATGGGTGTCATTTGCATGAAACCAGTATCTACTTGCTACATATATAAATGATGGGTTTCTTTCAATTTCCCTCTAACAAACCCATTCACAAGGGTTTGTTTGACCTGGGGTTATAGTAGAAAAGATCTGCCCTAAGTGCCATGCAGTGGGACGGATCCTAGAAAGATGTAATTGGGAATTAAGCTCCTTACCACACAGCCACACCTACTGGTTTTAATAAAATTCATGCAAAACAAATTCAAAATCTGGAGGAAATTACTTTAATTTTAAAAAAATATCCCACAGGTACGTTACCTGAGATGTGGTGACATAAACTATAGAGTTGGGAGGTTGTTATCACACACTGTTCTTTCTCCATTTCTGTGTGAATACATTTACACTTAGAGAGAGTGTCTCCCACTTTTTTTCTTTTTTTGGCATACAAGGAACTTTAACAATTACAACAATTCTCTGATGAGTAGCTTGGTTACTGCCATGGAGAAAGCCCACAACACTATCACCATTTTAGGAGGAGCTCAAAATGCTTATAGTTCTTATGAATTGTCACATTGATAGTCACACATCTATATGAACAGATACACATTTAGTTAATGTTAGAAGTACCAAACGGTCATTTATCATCACTTTTGCTTATTACTTTTTAATTTCTACAACTGTATTGAATGTGCAATCATGAGCATCATTTCATATATGTGTGTCTATAGATATATATTTTTCGCATGTGAATAAATGCTAAAAGAATGCATTTTTAAATCCTTTATTCACTGCATTTGCTCATATTTAAAATATATTGTATTAAAGATTTTCAATGACAGACAAAAATTATCGTTATGGTCCTTGTAAGAAGAAAGAAATGTTGATACTTTTAGTGTTAACTCTTCAGCATTTAAACCATATTTGGCCCAAATATTCTACCTATTTTATGTTGAAACTAGCCAGAGTTGGTCTCTTACACCTACCCTGCAATGTCATTCTGAAAATACACAATCGCATCATCAACACTTAAAAGCTGTGAGTTAATGCATGACAAATTGGAAATAATGTGAATAAATAAACATCACATTTGAGAGACTAATCTTCATGGTAAAGGGCTCAGTCACCACTTACAGAGAAGGGTTTACTACAAATATCAGTGGGATTGCTTCTTCCCCTTATGAACACATTTGTGAGAAGATAATTTGCTATGTTGAGTGAATGACCTACCACAGATATCACGAGGATATGGCTTCTCTCTGCTACAAAATTGTGTGTGAATAGTGAAGTCATTACCTTGAGAGAATGATTTGTCACAGATATCACAGTGGTGTTGGCTTCTCTCCTGTATGGAAACGTTTGTGAGAAGCTAAGTTGCCACTTTGAGAGAATGACCTACCACAGATATCACAAGAATATGGTCTCTCTCCTGTATGGAAACGTTTGTGAGAAGATAAGTTGCCACTTTGAGAATGATTTACCACAGATATCACAGTGATATGGTGTCTCTCCTGTATGAATACGTTTATGAGTAGTTAGGGTACGACTGGCAGAGAAAGATTTGTTACAGATGTCACATTGATATGGCTTCTCTCCTGTATGAACCCGTCTATGATCAGTTAGAGCATAGTTGCGAGGGAATGATTTACCGCAGATATTACAAGAATATGGTTTCTCTCCTGCATGAATACGTTTGTGAGAAGTTAAAGCACTTTTTTGAGAGAATGATTTACAACAGATGTTACACTGATATGGCTTCTCTCCTGTATGAACACGTTCATGACAATTGAAAGCACTTCGGTCAGAGAATGATTTACCACAGACATCACAGTGATATGGCGTCTCTCCAGTATGAATACGTTTGTGACTAGTCAATTTACCACTTGCAGAGAATGATTTACCACAAATGTCACAGCAAAATCGCTTCTTCCTTGTATGAACACATTTGTGAGAATTGAAATCGTTTTGGTTAGAGAATGATTTACCACAAATGCCACAGTAAAATGGCTTTTCTATTGTAGGAACACATTTGTGTTTATTCAATCTGCCCTTTTGCGAGAATGACTTTTTACAGACATCGCAGTCATGTGACAATTTTCGTGTCCTTTTCTTCTTATCTTCAGGAAAAATCTGTTCCTTTACTTTCTCATTCTTTTGCTTTAAAAATCACAATATACAAACTTTAGCTTCTATAATCTTTTGTTTACAAATATTTTAACAGCTGTATTTCTGTCCAGTGTCACCTTTGTCCCAAAACTCTTTAGTAAATTTATCCAAGTTTAATTTGCAACCAGACTCATCTTGTAGACACTCCAGCCGGTGATGTCCAGAAAGTTTGCTAATAACACATTTCAGAGTAAATATATCAGAGGAATTCTACCATAGATTTACAGAAACAATCTTATATATCTGTTCTGTAGAATATTTTCATTTTGATGAGAATCCATCAGCACTAGCAGCTGACTTTGTGTCAACCTGATCTATGGCCAGTGTTACATGTTCTTCTTTAATGTTGATGTAATCAATTTTCACCTCTTTCATTACAGGTAAAGTGGCAAACAAATCTTCTGGTTTGTTCACTTGCCTGTGTCCTAGAGGAGTATTGAACACACATTCAAACAGTTCATAAGTATTTCACTTATCTTCACTGGGTTTCCTGTAATGAAGCCTCGACTTCACAGGCCGCCACAGTTTTCATTCTGCCTGAATGATGGTCGCTTTGCGTGTCACATGGAGCTAAAACCTTATACTCAAGAGGAGCTCAGCCGGGGCAAACGTTCTATCTGTCTTGGTACTATCTGGGTTGTCCAGATGTGATGGAGAAAGACCTGACGGCCTCACCCTATGCCAGAGGTTGAGAGGATGTCACAGTTAGCGACTCCTTTACTTCTCATATCCTGGATGCTGCGGCCAGGGAAAGATCTGAAGCTTCTGCAGCCGAGCGGAACAAAATCCTGAAGTACCGCGATCTGTCGACCAACTACATTTTCTTTCCTGTGAGATTTGAGACGTTTAGTGGGGTTGAACCACTGACTGTAAGATTCCTGGCAGAGGTAACTGGGGATTAATTAAATTAAAAAGTAAAAAGCAAAAGTGGTGATACATGACAGCTCGGTACTTGTGTTAACTAAATGTTTATCTATTCATATACATGTATGTCTATCAATGTAACAATTCATAAGAACAATAAGCATTTTGAGTTCCTCTTAAATTAGTGGGAGTGTTGTGGGCATTTTCCATGGCAATAACTGAGCTGTCATGTATCACCGCTTTTGCTTATTACTTTTTAATTTCTGCAACTGTATTGAATGTGCAATCATGAGCATCATTTCATATATATGTGTATAGATATATAATTTTTGCATGTAAATAAATGCTAAAAGACTGTATTTTCAAATCCTTTATTCACTGCATTTGCTCATATTTAAAATAAATTCTATTGAATAAAGATTTTCAATGGCAGTCAAAAATGACCACTTTGAGATTTGTAAGAAGAAATGTTGGTACTTCTAGTGTTAACCCTTTAGCATTTAAAACCACCCATATTTGGCCTAATTATTCTACCAATTTAATGCTCAAACTAGCCAGAGTTGACCTCTTACAGTACAGTGTCATTTTTAAAATAAACAATATATCATCAAAATTTGAAAGCTGTGAGTTAATGCATGACAAAGTGAAACTAATGTGAATAAATAAAAATCACATTCAACAGAATTATCTGCATGGCATAAGGTTAGGTCACCACTTAGAGAGAATGGTTTACCACAAATATCAGTGATATTGCTTATTCCCTTTATGATCATGTTTGGGAGAAGTTACTTTGCTATGTTGAGTGAATGGCCTACCACAGACAGAAGGATGGAGTTTCTCTTCGGTATGAATACATTTGTGTGAACTCAAGGTATTACTTTGAGAGAATGATTTACCACAGAATTCACAGTGGAATGGCTTCTCCCCTGTATGAACACGTTTGTGAGAATCTAAAGAACTCTGCTGAGCGAATGATTTACCACAGACATCACAGCGATATGGCTTCTCTCCAGTATGAATACGTTTGTGAGAATTTAAGGCACTTCGCTGAGAGAATGATTTACCACAGATATCACAGTGATATGGCTTCTCTCCAGTATGAATACGTAAGTGTGTAGTCAATGTAGTATTTACGAAGAATGATTTACCACAAATCTTACAGTCAAATGGTTTCTCCCCTCTATGAACACGTATGTGATAATTTAAAGCACTTTGGTCAGAGAATGACATACTACAGACATCACAGTGATAAGGCTTCTCTCCGGTGTGAATACGTTTGTGTGTAGTCAAGCTACCTTTCTGAAAGAATGATTTATCACAGATGTCACAATGAAATGGCCTCTCTCCTGTATGGAAACGCATATGCAAATTAAAAGCACTTCGACGAGAGAATGATGTGAAACAAACATCACAGCGATAAGGCTCTTTTCCAGTATGAATACGTTTGTGCATACTCAAGTTGTTACTTTGAGAGAATGATTTACCACAGAATTCACAGTGAAATGACTTCTCCCCTGTATGAACACGTTTGTGAGATTTTAAGGCACTACGGTCAGAGAATGATGTACTACAGACCTCACAGTGATATGGCTTCTCTCCAGTATGTATACGCATGTGTCTAGTCAATGTAGCATTTACAAAGAATGATTTACCACAAATGTTACAGCGAAATGGCTTCTTCCCTGTATGAACACGTATGTGATAACTCAAAGCACTTCGGTCAGAGAATGACATACTGCAGACATCACAGTGATAAGGTTTCTCTCCGGTATGAGTACGTATGTGTGTAGCCAAGCTACCTTTTCGAGAGAATGATTTACCACAGATGTCACAGTGAAATGGCTTCTCCCCTGTATGGAAACGCATGTGCAAATTAAAAGCACTTCGTTGAGAGAATGATGTAAAACAGACATCACAATGATGAGATTTCTCTCCGGTATCAATACATTTGTGTATACTCAAGTTGTTACTTTGAGAGAATGATTTACCACAGATGTCACAGTGAAATGGCTTCTCCATTCTATGAATACGTTGGTGTAGAGTCAAGTGATTCTTTCGAGAGAAAGACTTTTTACAGACATCACAGTCATGTGACAATTTTTGACTTCCTTTTTCTCTATCTTCTGGAAAATTCCGTTCCTTTAGTTTCTCACTCTTTTCCATTATTTTTCTTCGAAAATCACGATATATGTTGTTTTTCTTTTTGCATTAATAATCTTCTGTTTACAAATATTTTAACAGCTGTATTTCTGTCCATTGTTACCTTTGTCCCAAAACTCTGTAGTAAATTTAGTTTAATTTGCAACCAGACTCATCTTGTAGACACTCCAGCAGGTGATGTCCACAAAGTTTGCTAATAACACATTTCAGAGTAAATATATCAGAGGAATTCTACCATAGACTTATAGAAACAATCTTATATATCTGTTCTGTAGAATATCTTCTTTTGGTCTTTAAAAGATGATAAATAATGAGAATGTATCTTCTGTTATTCCAATGTCATCTGATATTCTGAAATAATAAAGAAACAACAGTGTAAGATATAGAGGCTACTTAGAAAATACAGATTCAACATTTCCATAGAGATAAACTCTAGAAATAAATTTCGTATGTGTATTTCGTGTGCAAGATTCTTGATGTGGATACGTGTGTTGAAAGAAATACAATTAAACCTTGGGAGAGGCATTATGCCGGTAATAAACACACGCACTGGTTCAGTCCTTTATTATTTATTAATAAAGGACTGAACCAGTGCATGTGTTTATTACCGGCATAATGCCTCTCCCAAGGTTTAATTCTAGAAATAAACATTTACCTGAACAACAGAACTTTTTGATTTAGTAAAATTTACACGTGAAAATCTTGTGTGAAGCTAACAGATTCCTGAACTCCACCTACATATTCACACACACACACATCTTATTTTCCTTGCGTTAGTTGTTTTGAGTGTGACCATTCTGGAGCATCACCTTAAAGCGTCTTAGCTGATCAAATCAATTCTAGGACTTATTTTTTGAGCCTAGTACTTATTCCGTCAGTCTCATTTTGCCAAATTGCTATGTTACATGCATATAAACATACCAACACTCGTTATTAAATGCTGCTGGGGGAGGGGGGGGGGCAAACAGACACACACACACACACACATATATATATATATACAAACACACACACACACACATATTGGTTTTCTTTCAGTTTCTGTCCCATCAAATCCACTGACAAGGCTTTGGGTCAGCCAGAGGCTATTGCAGGTAATACTTACCTGGAACCATATATATGTGTGTGTATATATTTATATATATAAATATACTTATATATCATCATCATCGTTTAACGTCTGCTTTCCATGCTAGCATGGGTTGGACGATTTGACTGAGGACTGGTGAAACCGGATGGCAACACCAGGCTCCAATCTAATTTGGCAGAGTTTCTACAGCTGGATGCCCTTCCTAATGCCAACCACTCAGAGAGTGTAGTATATATATAT
>NC_069008.1:5807447-5813466 GCF_001194135.2 Octopus bimaculoides | reverse complement strand
AATACATGTTGCTCTTGGTTCACTCAGCTGACAAAAACAAATTCTACCTGCAATTCGAAGGGCCAGCCTTATCACATTGGGCTGTTCTGTTGATAAGAGTTAACAAACCCCTTTGGTATCATACCACCTGACAGGAAAAGGGGGCATCATTATCCCACTGTCAGAAAGTAAAGGTGACCACCACAACAGCAATAATCAGAGGGCTGTTACACTCCTCGCAATTCCCACTAAGGTCTTTGCCAGGATCATCCATTACAGAGCATGGAATCATCTGTCTTCTTCTCAGCAGTCAGGGTTCATGCCAAAGGGGTCACTTCTGACAGGACCCTAGTTCTTTGTGTACTCATTGAATGCAAGTGGAGCTTTTGGTAGAGGTCGCTGGGCTGAATATGTTGACCATTGCAAGACATTTGACTTGGTGGAGAAGGACATATTTTGTGGAAGTGCGTGGTTTACTGGTTAGGGTGTTGAACTTATGATCGTAAGATTGTGGTTTCGATTCCTAGACCAGGCAAAGCATTGTGTTCTTGAGCAAAACACTTCATCACAAGACTATGAAGAAATATTTTTGGTTAATTTTTCAAAATTTTTTTTGAAAATCAGTTTAAAATACAAACAGTCCGCATGTTTGGTTTAAATCTCAGCATCAGATCATTAAATATGTTTATGGGGACAGAGTTTAACAAACAAACGAAGCGGATATCAGGTGGTTGTGAGATGTGCTAAAAATAACAGCCCTTAAATCACGCATCAAAAATACATATAAATATATTTTTTCGGTTTTGGCATAATCGTATGAATTCCCATGCATAGAACACAAATTCGCGAACATTTTCTGAAAATCCCACAAAATAAAAGTTATGTGAGGTTGGTTAAAAGTTATGCCTAAAACAGAATTCCGACCCCTGCCTTTTTTTTTTAAATTTTATTTTTACAACGGATTCCCTCGTGTATTTGCAGAAAATTTCATGGAAAAAATTGCCAACTTTCAGAAAGTTATGAGAAATCAAATTCGGAGACACTAAGGAAATAGATCCGTAGTTAGGGTCTGGAAAGAATGAGGATATTTTACGATCGATTACAAAAAATATATCAGCTAAAGAAATAGCCTTCCTTAAATGCATTCAAAACATTAGAACACAATCCGAGTACTATTTCAGGAAACTATCGCCGTTCTCTTCAAGCATGTGAAGAGACAAAACGAGTAAGACAACATAAGGCAGATTTCTTTCTTCAATTATCCAGAAATTACATCCTTCGACATCATAAAGATCAGAAATGCAAAAATAAGTTTAAATTATTATTTGTAGCTTCTTCACGATCTGCTGGAGTGTGTCTCTCTTCGTGATGTAATGTACATGTCTGTGACAAAGCCAAGGAACTACTTACAGAAAATTTTAATCATTTCTCACTTTTAACAGCATGATATTAAAGAGAAGTTAGTAAAACAAGTCATTACTCATTTTGCCCCATTTTAGACGTCGTTTTGTGAAACTTGAAAAACCAAACATTCTTCCAGATGTTCTGTCAATAATCTCAATTACACTCAGGTCGAAAAAAGAGGATCAGCTACCTGACTGTGTTTCGAAGTCATGCACCTTCAACAGCTATGCTGACAAATTATTACTCATAAGTATAATATAGCAATACAAAATGATGAGGCAAATAGGAAATTACTCATTTTGCCCCGCTTACTAATTTCGTCCCCAAGAAAGAAACATTCGCTATATTATAATAAAGCATTGGTTTCTCAACATTTCTGTGGTTGGAGTGTAATTAAGAATATTTCTCCAACTAAAACACACAAACAAACGTGGAAACGATGGATCGTGTAGGAGGTAAACTCCATAGCTAGAAATAGCAGCTAAATGTCAAAGAAATCAAAGCACATCTGAGACACAAACTATTAAAAGATTAAATGTTTTCATAGTTTAATACTTACGGAAATGTTTTTATAAAGGATAGTGTTGTTGTTATAAGTATGTCAGGTGGTAGAGAAATGTATTATAAATGTGTTCGGGATGTAATTAATCAAGAAAATTACAGGAATCAGACTTGTTTATCTCCAAGAATGAAGGCGGAATTAAAGTTAGTGCGCATGCGTATGAAATATTGGTTTCACATTTTGGCACAAGGCCAGCAATTCCAGGGGAGGGGCCTAAGTCGATTACCTGGACCGCCAGAAAAAAATGGATATTTTCTAATGAAATTATCAACAAATATGCTTCAGATGCTGTAGATTACGACTGAATTGAAATTTGTTGTGATAAAAAATCGTTTTACCGAAGGCGGGAGGGAAGTTGAAATTTACAACAGCCAACTTTGTTTTCTAATAATTTTCAGAACGAACGAAAAAGTTTTCTATGAAATTTTTCTACAACCACCTTCGTGAATATGTAGAATACGATTATATCGGAATTTAATACGAAAAACAAAAGAAATTTCGTTGGCTCGTATTCATAAATATTGTCATATATCATAATTTTTTTTTTCGAAATTTCAAGTTTTTTTAAAAAGTATGTGTCAATATGTACAAGGTGTCCACAAAGTTTGGGGATTAACACATACTTTAAGAAATTATTATTTCTTACATCTAATTGTTTATGTTATGATTTTATTTACTCAAACATTGGTCTCATTTGGCATGTTTTCTATGGCTGGATGCCGAGTGTAATGGGTGCTCTAAAGTGCTAATGCCAGGGGTGGCATTTGCATGACACCAGCATCAGCCACAACTTGGCTTCATGGGTTTTTTTCTCATTTGATAAAATTTAAAGCTTCTTACATATAAAAATGATGGGTTTCTTTCAGCTTCCCTCAACTAAATCCACTCGCTAGGCTTTGGTCAGACTGAGGCTATAGAAGAAGACAGTCGACCAAAGTGCCATGCAGTGAGACTGAACCCTGAACCATGCAGTTGGGAAGCAAGCCTCTGACCAAACAGCTATGCTTATTGTTTTAAGAGTTTCATAACAGGATTCAAAATCTGGAAGAAATTGCATGTTTTAAAAAAAATATCCCACAGCAATGTTATCTTAAATGTAGTGACATAAACTATAGAGTTGGGAGGGTGTTATCACACACTGTTCTATCTCAATTCCTGTGTGAATATATATATACAGTTGTAGAGAGTGTCCATTCTTTTTTTTTCTTTTCTGGCATAGAAGAAACTTTGACAATTACAATTCCCTGATGAGTAGCTTGGTTATTGCCATGGAGAAAACCCACAACACTGCCAGCAATTTAGGAGCTCAAAATGCTTCTTGTTCTTATGAATTGCCACATTGATAGTCACACATCTATATGAAGAGATACACATTTAATACCAGAAGTACCAAGCAGTCATTTATCACCATTTCTGCTTATTACTTTTTAATTTCTATAGCTGTATTGAATGAGCAATCATGTTCATCATTTCATATATGTATAGATACACATTTTTTGTAAGTAAATAAATACTAAAAGACTGTATTTCCAAATCCTTTATTCACTCTATTTGCTGATATTTAAAATAAATTGTATTCAAGTATAAATTTTCAATGACAGTCAAAAATGGCTGTGATGGTTTTTGTAAGAAGAAATGTTGGTACTTCTAGTGTTAACCATTCAGCATTTAAACCACTCATATTTGATCTAATATTCTACCTATTTTATGTTCAAACAAGCTAGACACTGCCTCTTACACTTTCCCTACAATGTCATTCTCTAAATAGACAATCACATCACCAACGCTTGAAAGCTGTGAGTTAATGCATGACGAATTGAAAACAATGTGAATAAACATCACATTCGAGAGAATCAAGTACATAGTAAAGGGTTAGGTCACCACTTAGGGAGAATGATTTACCACAAATATCAGTGAGATTGCTTATTCCCCTTATGATCATGTTTGGGAGAAGTTACTTTGCTATGTTGAGTGAATGGCCAACCACAGACAGAAGGATGGAGTTTCTCTCCGGTATTAATACATTTGTGTTTAGTCAAGGTGTTACTTTGAGAGAATGATTTACCACAGAATTCACAGTGGAATGGCTTCTCCCCTGTATGAACACGTTTGTGAGATTTTAAGGTACTTCGCTGAGAGAATGATTTACCACAGACTTCACAGTGATATGGCTTCTCTCCAGTATGAATACGTATGTGTGTAGTCAATGTACCACTTCCAGAGAATGATTTACCACAAATGTCACAGTGAAATGGCTTCTTCCCTGTATGAACATGTATGTGATAATTTAAAGCACTTCGGTCAGAGAATAACATACTACAGACATCACAGTGATAAGGCTTGTCTCCTGTATGAATACGTTTGTGTGTAGTCAAGCTACCTTTCTGAAAGAATGATTTACCACAGATTTCACAGTGAAATGGCTTCTCCCCTGTATGGAAACGCATATGCAAATTAAAAGCACTTCGATGAGAGAATGATGTAAAACAAACGTCACAGTGATAAGGCTTCTCTCCGGTATGAATACGTTTGTGTGTAGTCAAGCTAATGTTTTTAGAGAATGATTTACCACAAAATTCACAGTGGAATGGCTTCTCTCCTGTATGAACACGTTTGTGAGATTTTAAGGCACTTCGCTGAGAGAATGATGTACCACAGACCTCACAGTGATATGGCTTCTCTCCAGTATGAATACGTATGTGTCTAGTCAATGTACCACTTACAGAGAATGATTTACCACAAATGTCACAGCGAAATGGCTTCTTCCCTGTATGAACACGTATGTGATAACTCAAAGCACTTCGGTCAGAGAATGACATACTGCAGACATCACAGTGATAAGGCTTCTCTCCCGTGTGAATACGCTTGTGTCTAGTCAAGTCACATTTTTGAAAGAATGATTTACCACAGATGTCACAGTGAAATGGTTTCTCCCCTGTATGGAAACGCATATGCGAATAAAGGCCACTTCGCTGAGAGAATGACGTAAAACAGACAGCACAGCGATGAGGCTTCTCTCCGGTATGAATACGTTTGTGTGTAGTCAAATTATTACTATGAGAGAATGATTTACCACAGTTGTCACAGTGAAATGGCTTCTCCCCTGTATGGAGACGCTTGTGAGAATCTAAAGAACTCTGCTGAGAGAATGATGTACCACAGACTTCACAGTCATAAGTCTTCTCTCCTGTATGAGTAGGTTTGTGTGTAGTCAAGCTACTTTTTCGAGAGAATGATTTACCACAGATGTCACAGTGAAATGGCTTCCCCTTTCTATGAATACGTTGGTGTAGTGTCAAGTAACACTTTTGAGAGAATGACTTTTTACAGACATCACAGTCATGTGACAATTTTCGACTCCCTTTTTCTTTATCTTCTGGAAAAATCAGTTCCTTTAGTGTTTCACTCTTTTCCATTACTTTTCTTCGAAAAATCACAAAATATGATCTTTTTCTTGTTTTTTGCTTCAATAATCTTCTGCCAGTGTTACCTTTGTGCCAAAACTCTTTAGTGAATTAATCCAAGTTTCAAACGAAAATGAATCTAGGTTTATACCACTGTCATCTGATATTCTGAAAGAATAAAAAGATGACAGTGTAAGATATAGAGACTACTTAAAAAATACAGATTCAACATTTCCATAGAGATAAATTAAAAAAATAAACATTTACCTGAACAAAGGAACTTTTTAATCTATTAAAATTTACATCAGGAAATCACCTGTGAAGCTAAGATATTACTAAACTCCATCTACACAACCACACACACACACATATATATATATAGAGAGAGAGAGTGCAATGGCTCAGTGGTTAGGGCAGTGGACTCGCAGTTGTAGGATCACAGTTTCGATTTCCAGCCTGGGCGTTGTGAGTGTTTATTGAGTGAAAACACCTAAAGCCCCATGAGGCTCCGGCAAGGACTCTGCTCAATGGATCATGTGAGAGGATCGAGGAATATATCGACAGATGGTGAATGCAGCAGTTCATGGTAACAGTGCATGTCCCTGCAGCTGATCTGATAGAAAGGACTGAAGGCTTTATCTGCTATGACTTCCCAAAAAGATATGCATGG
>NC_069008.1:5805516-5806048 GCF_001194135.2 Octopus bimaculoides | reverse complement strand
ACGCAGGGAGACAGTCTGGAAATAGATCTGGGTACTATTCAAGAAGAGTGGTCCCGTGGCGCGCATACGCGCCAGATAGTCGTTGTAGGATCGACTAGTCACGACTGGCTAGCTCGGATGCGCGAGTGCGCACACCGGGACCACTCTTCTTGAATAGTACCAAACACACAACAAATTAACGTGGAAACGATGCAGAGTGTAGAAGGTAGCCTCCATAGCTAGAAATAGCAGCCAAATGTCGCACAAATCAAAGTATTAAAAGATTAAATGCTTTCCTTGTTTAATACTTACGGAATTGTTCTTATAAAGGATAGTGTTGTTGTTAGAAGTGCGCCAAGTGGTAGAGAAATGTATTATAAATATGTTTGGGAGTTAATTAAGAGAAATTCTGGCTCCAGACACGTTTGTCAAGATGTAATGAATGGAGGCGGAAGTACGTTTAGTGCGCATGCGTAAGAAATATTTCTTTCCCTTCTTTGCACAAGGCCTGCAATTTCGGAGGTGGGGGTGGTACGTAATTCGATTACATGGA
>NC_069008.1:5797359-5805000 GCF_001194135.2 Octopus bimaculoides | reverse complement strand
TTGCCAAAATTGGCGACCCTTTATCTAGAGTATGGACACTGGGTTATGTTTACAAAACAAACAGCCTTGCAACAAGCCCTTTCTCCAAAAGAAACTACCTTTAGGAAAAGTGGTTATACACCATTAGGTGTACGCCTGCTTTCCTGTATTAAATTCGGAATAAACGGAACGCAGAACTCCGAACTATCAACACAACAATATTTATTTATGGTGAAAATAGGCATCTTTAATCTTGGTTGCTGAGACGCCTTCTGTGAGACAGCATGGTTGCTGAGACGTTGGAATGTTGATGTGAGCTGTCCCCAGAGTTGGAAAGATGGAGAGACAGCTTGACACGTCCATGCTCATAGCCGGCCGGCCGAGAAAGAGAATGAAAAAAAGCGGGAACGTTTAGATGTTGAATTCCACGCATGCGCATGAGATAGGGTGTTACTACATACCCTTAATGGGTTTTTTGTGTCAAGTAGATGAAGATGCAAGAAAACTCTTTTACCCAAGTATTACACCTGGAGAAACAATAAATGGCTCAAGAGGAAACATGGGGCTTTTTCATATCATTCCCATTGCTTCAATACCACAATCCATTTTTATTTCCCAAAGAACTGCACACCTCATGAACCCTCCTGCCCATACCCCATATTCTTGTCAACTTCAGATTCAGCTAAGCATATATTATTAATCTCATCCAGTTGCTCTTAATCTTGCATCATTTAAAAATGGCCATTGTTTCATGTATGTTTATGTTGGTGCATCTTTCACATTTTACTTCAGTCATGCTGAGGCAACACCTCAAAGAAATTTTGATCAAAACGTATTTGTTTTGCTAAGCTTAGTGCTTATTCTATTGATCTCTCTTGCTGAACAGCTAGGTTACAGGGATGTAAACACACAAACACCAGTTGTCAAGCAATACTGGGAGACAAACACAGACGCAAAGACATACACACTTATATGTGTATGTGTGTGTACATATATATATAATGAGTGTTGGTTATGAGTTTTGCTTAAGTTAACTGTAGCCAGTTCATGATGTAGCTGTGTGTTGGTTATGCATGAACTTGTCTAGTCTTTGTGCCTGGAGTTACCTTTATATAAACAAATGACAAGAACCAGGTAAATTCAATGCAACTGTTATTTATTACAACCCCTTATAAAAATACATGGCAAATGTCTTACATATTGTGAAGTAACTGGTTTGACAAATTTTAACTGACTCTATCTGGAACAGTGGAAGTTGTATCATAGTTGAAATTCTGTAGCATGTTCATGGGTTGGTTCTGTGTGTTGGGCAGCTTCGGTTGTGATCTTATCTCCTCTGGCATATTCTTGACGGTTGCCCTTTATAACACCAACCACTCCGAGTGTAATAGGTGGCTGTATGTGTCACTGGCAGAGGCACCATTACATGACACATGCCTCAACAAGTCTTCTCATTTGATATAATTTTAAGATGAATACCTGGGTAGACAACATGCTTCCTACATTATATGTGTATATCATCATCATCATCATCATGCTGGCATGGATTGGACAATTTCTATCTGCATTTGGCGTTAGGAAGGGCATCCAGCTGTAGAAACTCTGCCAAATTTAGATTGGAGTCTGGTGTTGCCATCCGGTTTCACCAGTCCTCAGTCAAGTCGTCCAACCCATGCTAGCATGGAAAGCGGACGTTAAACGATGATGACTCCCGTGTGAATACTTTTACAGTTAGAGAGAGTGCCCCTCTTCTCTTTTTTTTTGGCATAGAAGGAACTCTGACAATTACAGCAATTCCCTGATGAGTAGCTTGGTTATTGCCATGCAGAATGCCTGCAATACTACAACCATTTTAGGAGAAGGTCAAAATGCTTCTTGTTCATAGGAATTGTCACATTGATAGTCATATACATATATGAATAAATACACATTTAGTTAACACTAGAAGTACCAAGTGGTCATTTATCACCACTTTTGCTTTTTACTTTTTAATTTCTACAACTGTATTGAATGGTGCAATCATAAGCATCATTTCATATATGTGTATAGATATATATTTTTTGCATGTAAATAAATGCTAAAAGACTGTATTTTCAAATCCTTTATTCATTGCATTTGCTGATATTTAAAATAAATTGTATGAAATAAGATTTTCAATGACAGTCAAAAATGACCATTATGGTCTTTTTAAGAAGAAAGAAATGTTGATACTTTTAGTGTTAACCCTTTAGCATTTAAACCAGCCATCTCTAGCCCAAATATACTACATATTTTACGTTCAAACTTCCCAGAAATGGCCTCTTACACCTACCCTACAATGTCTTTCTGTAAATACACAATCACATCATTAAAATTTGAAAACTGTGAGTTAATGCATGACAAACTGAAAATAATTTGTATAAATAAACATCATATTCGACAGAATAATTTGCATGGTAAAGGGTTAAGTCACCACTTACAGAGTAAAGACTTTTCTCATGTAAGAATACACTTGTGAGAAGCTAAGGTACCACTTTGAGCGAATGATTTACCACAGGTATCACAGTGATATGGCTTCTCTCCTGTATGAGTACGTTTGTGACCTGTTAAATTAGAACTCTGAGAAAATGATCTGCCACAGATATCACAGTGAAATGGCTTGTCACCTTTATGAATACGCTTGTGACTACTTAAAGCACAACTCTGAGAAAATGCTTTACCACAGATATCACAGTCATATGGCTTCTCTCCTGTATGAATACGTTTATGGGTAGTTAGGTTACTACTGGCAGCAAAAGATTTGTTACAGATGATACAGGGATATGGCTTCTCTCCTGTATGAATACGTTTATGTTCAGTCAAAGCAGAGTTGCGAGGGAATGATTTACCACAGATATTACAGGAATATGGTTTCTCCCCTGTATGAGTACGTTTGTGAGAATATAAATAACTTTGGTCAGCAAACGATCTACTACAGATGTTACACTGATATGGCTTCACTCCTGTATGAACACGTTTGTGACGACCGAAATCACTTTGGTCAGAGAATGATTTACCACAGACATCACAGTGATATGGTTTCTCTCCAGTATGAATACGTTTGTGTCTAGTCAATTTACCACTTACAGAGAATGGTTTACCACAAATGTCACAGCGAAATGGTTTCTCCCCTGTATGGACACGTATATGTGAATTTAAAGCACTTCGATTAGAGAATGATGTACTACACACATCACAGTGATAAGGCTTCTCTCCGGTATGAACACGTCTGTGTCTAGTCAAGCAAGTATTTGAGGAGAATAATTTACCACAGATATCACAGTGATATGGCTTCTCTCCTGTATGGATATGTTTGTGTTCAGATAAGTCAGAACTCACAGAGAATGCTTTACCACAGATATAACAATGATATGGCTTCTCTCCTGTATGAACACGTTTATGAGTAGCTAAGGTGCCATTTCGAGAGAATGATTTACCACAGATATCACAAGAATATGGTCTCTCTCCTGTATGAATACGTTTGTGAGCAATTAGGGTACCACTTCGAGAGAAAGATTTATCACAAACATCACATTGATATGGCTTCTCTCCTGTATGGATACGTTTGTGAGTAGCTAAGTTGTCAATTCTGGAGAATGATTTTCCACAGATATCACAAGAATATGGTGTCTCTCCTGTATGAGTACGTTTGTGACTAGTCAGGGTACTACTGACAGAGAAAGATTTGTTACAGATGTTGCATTGATATGGCTTCTCTCCTGTATGAATACGTTTGTGATGAGTTAAACCAGTGTAGCCAGAAAATGATTTACCACAGATATTACAGGAATATGGTTTTTCCCCTGTGTGAATAAGCTTATGAGAATTTAAAGTACTTCGGTTAGAGAATGATTTACCACAGATGTTACACTGATATGGCTTCTCTCCTGTATGAACGCGTTTGTGAGAATTTAAATCACTTGGGTGAGAGAATGATTTACCACAGACATCACAATGATATGGCTTCTCCCCTGTATGAATACGTTTGTGTGTAGTCAAGTAAATTTTTTTAGAGAATGATTTACCACAGATGTCACAATGAAATGGCTTCTCTCCTGTATGAATACGTCGGTGTGTGATCAAGTAAAACTTTTTAGAGAATGATTTACCACAGATATCACAGTGAAATGGTTTCTTCCCTGTATGAATGGGTTTGTCACGGTAAAATGGCTTCTCTACTGCATGAACACATTTGTGCATAATCAAGTGACTCTCTTGAGAGAAGGACCTTTCACAGACATCACAGTTATGTGACAATTTTCGTCTCTTTGTTTCTCTAGCTTCTGGAAAAGTTAGATCCTTTAATTTCTTACTCTTTTCCATTATCCCTCTTTGAAATTCACAACATATATTTTTTTCTTCTTTTTCCTTCTATAGTCTTTTATTTACAAAAATTTCAACTGCTGTATTTCTGTCCAGTGTTACTTTTGTCTGAATACTCTTTAGTAAATTTATCCAAGTTTAATTTGCAACCAGACTCATCTTGTAGACACTCCAGCCGGTGATGTCCACAAAGTTTGCTAATAACACATTTCAGAGTAAATATATCATAGGAATTCTACCATAGACTTATAGAATCAATCTTCTATATCTGCTCTGTACAATATTTTCATTTTGGTCTTTAAAAGAAGATAAATAATGAGAATGTATCTTCAGTTATTCCAATGTCATCTGATATTCTGAAATAATAAAGAAACAACAGTGTAAGATATAGAGGCTACTTAGAAAATACAGATTCAACATTTCCATAGAGATAAACTCTAGAAATAAGTATTTACCATGCTGGAGCACTACTTGAAAGGTTTTTAGTCGATCAAATCAACCATAGTACTTATTCTATCAGTTTCTGTTGTCAAAATCGCTAAGTTAGGGGCATATAAACACTCCAATATTGGTTGTTAAGTGTTGATGGGGGGACAGACAGACAAACACACACATATAGATTAGGCTTCTTTCAGTTTCTGTCCACCAGATCCATTGAAAAAGCTTTGGTGAGCAAGAGGCTATTGTAGAAAATACTTGCCTAAGGTGGTACACAGTAGAACTGAATATATATATTTATGTATGTATCTATGTGTATATATATGTGTGGATTGGTGGTCAGGGTACTCAACTCTTGATAAAGTCAAGATTTCAATTCCTAGCAGCGAGCTGACAAAAGATAAATACTACCTGGAACTTGAAGGGCCAGCCTTATCACAAACTTAATATCTCAGAGCTACTCCATGGGTGAGTGTGTCCGTGGAGTGTTCAGCCACTTTCACGTTAAGCTCACGAGCAGGCTGTGTTCAGCTGATCGGATTTAGAAAAACCCTTCGGTATCATACCATCTGACAGGAAAATGGGCATCAGTAGGGGCTGCTTGCTGAACATGTTGACCACCGCAAGGTGTTTGACTCGGTACTTTATGGCGGTGTATGGCCTAGTGGTTAGGGTGTTGGACTTGCGATCATAATATGGTGGTTTCAATTCCTAAACCAGGTGATGCATTGTGTTATTGAGCAAAGCACTTCATTTTTAATGAGCAATCCTGCGACAGACCAGCTTCCCAACCATAGAGTCAGTATAACTCAAGAAGGAATACATTTTTTTTTTTACAGGGATGTGCTCTTGAGCATTCTGGAAAATGTGAAGAATACCTGCTCGACTGATTAAACTCAGAGGCGGAGTGGAACTAGATCTGTAGTTGGGATGGGGAACAATAACGTTCTACGATTGATTACAAAAAGTACATCAGCTAAGCAAATGGCCTTCCCTAAATGCATTTAAAACATAACAGAATCACTATTTCAGGAAACTATTGTGGTTCTCTTCGAGTGTGTAAAAGATAACTTTGGTTAAGGCAAAATGAGTAAGACAAGAATAGGTAAATTTGTCTCTTTAATTACCCAAAATTACATTTCAAAACAAAGGACTGAAACACATCACTGTCTATCCTAAGACATCGTAAAGATAAGAAACACAAACAGTTATTTAAGTATCTGGTTCAAATGAAAGAGGAACAGAGAAAAATTGCAAAAGATGTGAAATTAATGAAGATCGACTTAATAAAAAAACTCAAAATAAAATACTACCTATAGCGTCTTCACGATCTCTTCGTGATAAATGTACGTCAGTGACTAAGTCGAGTAACTTCATCCAGAGAATTTTAATCATTTTTCATTGTAACACCGCGAAGTTAATGAGTAGAAAATACTGAAATTGCCCTATTATTTTTGATAATCGTATGGGAAAATACTTGACTTTGAATCCAACAGAGAAAAGAATATTGATCGTTAAACACCAAACATCGGGTTGAAAGTTGAGGGAAAATTTCTTGAAAATCAACAAGATCTGGATTGCAACTTCAATTTTCAGTCTTAAACATAATGTAATAATTTCAAACAAGTTTGGAAAAAATATGGAGAAATGGGAAATTACTCGTTTTGCCCCGCGTAAATATCTTGTACCCTTCCCTCCATCAATTAAAAAAAAAAAAAAGACCGAACTAAAGAATAGCAAAAACCCTATCCCTTAAAGACCCACAGTACGTATTCTTCAACTTCGCCGAAAAAAGTGGTTGAAGTGTATTTAAGAATATTTCTCAAACTAAAACACACAACAAACAAACGTGGAAATGATGGAGAGGGTAGAAGGTTGCCGCCATAGCTAGAAATAGCAGCCAAATGTCGAACAAATTAAAGAATACATACATAAGACACAAAGTATTGAAAGATCAAATATTTTCATTGTTTAATACTTACGGAAATGTTTTTTTTATAAAGGATAGTGTTGTTATCAGTGCGTCAGGTGGTAGAGAAATGGATTATAATTGCGTTCGGGAGGTAATTAAGAGAGATTCCAGCGCCAAACAGGTTCGTCATGATGCAGTGAATGAAGGCGGAAGTACGTTTAGTGCGCATGCGTATGAAATAATGGTTTCAAAATTTGGCACCAGGCCAGCAATTTCGGGGAGGGCGGTGCGTAAATCGATTGCATGGACCTCAGTAGTCCACTGGTATTTAGGTGATCTTTCGATATTCGAAATTTAGCCAAGAATCTGTTTAGTAAATATCATTTTCCGAGGGTGGGGTAAAGAGATTAGGGAAACTAACACGAGTTGGCCTTGTTTCATTATAACATTCCGAAAAATGGATATTTCTTAAGGAAATTTCCTATAAATGCTCTTCGGATGGGGTAGATTACAATGATATCAGATTTTCTTATTCAAAAGAAAGAAAAATCGGTGAGATTTACACATACATTCAGACAGACATCTCAAAATAAAACTTGAAATTTCGAAAAGAATTGTGGATTATATCAATATGTATGTGTACGAGCGAACCAGCTATCTTTAATTTTTGTTATTAAATTCCGACATAATCTAATCTACACACTCTCGAAGGTTGTTGTAGAAAATTTGGCAAGATTTCCGCATGTCCCCGACCCCCAAACCCACCCTTAAAATTTTTATTTCTTTTTAGACACCCCCACCACCTTTTTTTCGGCTACGGGGAATGATGAATAATGGCACCCCGTCGCTTACGACGACGAGGGTTCCAGTTGATCCGATCAACGGAATAGCCTGCTCGTGAAATTAACATGCAAGTGGCTGAGCACTCCACAGACACGTGTACCCTTAACGTAGTTCTCGGGGGATATTCA
>NC_069008.1:5789862-5796869 GCF_001194135.2 Octopus bimaculoides | reverse complement strand
GTGTGCCTGGAGTGACAGAAGATAAATGAATGACAAGAAGAACCAGGTAAATTCAATGCAACTGTTATTTATTACAACCCCTTATAAAAATACATGGCAAATGTCTTACATATTGTGAAGTAACTGGTTTTGCAAGTTTTAAGTAACTTTTGTCTGGAACAGTGGAAGTTGTATCGTGGTTGAAATTCTGTAGCAAGTTCATGGCTTGGTTCTGTGTGTTGGGCAGCATCGGTTGTTGTGATCTGATCTCTCTCTCCTTCTCTTTCTCTCTGCTCAAAAACATGAGGGACAGTTCCATATATAATGACTGGTGGGCAGGAAGAGAATTTTTCTATGTTGGGATAAAAACTGTTGCTCAGACATCTGTTGGCTAGTTAAGACCATTTGATCTTTGCAACGGATTTAGTCCAACCCTAATCACATGATCAATGTTGACAATACTGAAATACACACATCATCATTAAATGTCTGTTGTCCATGTTGGCATGGTTTCGCAAACTGGAATACTGGATAAGATTCTTCTCTGATTTGGCATGTTTTCTATGGCTTGATGCCCTTTCTAACACCAATCACTCTGAGAGTGTAATAGATAAACATTTAGTTAACACTCGCAGTACCAAGCAGTCATTTATCACCACTTTTGCTTTTTACTTTTTAATTTCTACAACTCTATTGAATGGTGCAATCATAAGCATCATTTCATATGTGTATAGATATATATTTTTTGCATGTAAACAAATGCTAAAAGACTGTATTTTCAAATCCTTTATTCACTGCATTTGCTCATATTTAAAGAAAATTGTACTGAATAAAAGTTTTCAATGGCAGTCAAAAATGACCACTTTGAGATTTGTAAGAAAAAAGAAATGTTGATACTTCTAGTGTTAACCCATTAGCATTTAAACCAGCCATATCTGGCAGAAATATTCAACCTATTTTATGTTCAAACTAACCAGACTCAGCCTCTTATGCCTACCCGACAATGTCATTCTAAAAATAAACAATCACATCATTGAAATTTAAAAGCTGAGATAATACATGACAAATTTAAAATAACGTGATTAAATAAACATCATATTCAACAGAATAATCTGCATGGTAAAAGGTTAAGTAACCACTTACAGAGAAGGGCTTACTACAAATATCAGACAGATCGCTTCTCCCCCGTATGAACACATTTGTGAGAAGTCAAGTTGCTATGTTGGGATAGGACATGGCTTCTCTCCTGTATGGATATGTTTGTGTTTAGATAAGCTAGAACTCACAGAGAATGATTTACCACATATATCACAGTGATATGGTTTTTATCCTGTATGAATACGCTTGTGAGTAGCTAAGTTGTCATTCCGGGAGAATGATTTACCACAGATATCACAAGAATATGGTGTCTCTCCTGTATGGATACGTTTGTGATTGGCTAGGCTACTATTGAAAGAGAAAGATTTGTTACAGATGTTGCAGTGATATGGCTTCTCTCCTGTATGAATACGTTTATGAGAAGTTAAAGCACTACTTTGAGGGAATGATTTACCACAAATATTACAGGAAAATGGCGTCTCTCCTGTATGAATACGTTTGTGAGTTGTTAAAGAAGTACTATGTGAGAATGATTTGCTACAGATGTTACACTGATACGGCTTCTCTCCTGTATGAACACGTTTGTGAGAATTTAAGGCACTTCGGTTAGAGAATGATGCACCACAAATATTACAGTGATAGGGTTTCTCTCCAGTATGAACAGGCTTGTGTCTAGTCAATTCATATTTTTTAGAGAATGATTTACCACAGATATCACAGCGAAATGGCTTCTCCCCTGTATGAATACATTTGGGCTTATTTAAGTTACCCTTTTGCGAGGACTTCTTGCAAACATCACAGTCATGTGACAATTTTTGTGTCTCCCTTTTCTTATCATCAGGAAAAATAAGATTTTCACTTTTTTCCATTATTTTTCTTCTAAAATCTTTTTGCTTCTATAGTCTTTTGTTTACAAATATTTCAACTGCTGTATTTTTATCCATTGTCACTTTTGTCTCAAAACTCTTTAGTAAATTTATCCAAGTTTAATTTGCAACCAGACTCATCTTGTAGACACTCCAGCCGGTGATGTCCAGAAAGTTTGCTAATAACACATTTCAGAGTAAATATATCAGAGGAATTCTACCATAGATTCATAGAAACAATCTTTTATATCTGCTCTGTACAATATTTTCATTTTGGTCTTTAAAAGATGATAAATAATGAGAATGTATCTTCTGCTATTCCAATGTCATCTGATATTCTGAAATAATAAAGAAACAACAGTGTAACATATAGAGGCTACTTAGAAAATACAGATTCAACATTTCCTTAGAGATAAACTCTAGAAATAAACATTTACCTGAACAAAAGAACTTTTTGATTTATTAAAATTTACATCAGAAAATCTTGTGTGAAGCTTACATATTCCTAAACTCCAGCAACACATTCATGTTTATATGTGTGTGTAGAAGGTAGAAAACACACAAGTTGATATATATAAGGAAAATAAGACAAAGTAGAAAATGCTAAAATAATTTTATCATGAAACACGTTTTGTAATGGTTAGTACCGGTTTCAGTCTCTGACATTTTCAACTAAGAGTAAAACAAAGGTGGATATCAATTAAGATATTAAATTGAAGACAAAATTAAAATAAATGTTTTGTAAATATTTCCAGTGGCTCTGTGGTAAGTAGCTTGCATGGTTCTGGGTCCAGTCACACTGCATGGCACCTTAGGCAAGTGTCTTCTACTATAACCTCGGGCCGACCGAAGCCTTGTGAGTAGATTTGGTAGACGGAAACTGAAAGAAGCCCATCATATACATATATATGTGTTTGTGTATATGTTTGTGCGTCTGTGTTTGTCCCCCCCAACATCGCTTGACAACCGATGCTCGTGTGTTTACGCCCCCTGTAATTAGCGGTTCGGCAAAAGAGACCAATAGAATAAGTACTAGGCTTATAAAGAATAAGTCCTGGGGTTGATTTCTTCGACTAAAGGCGGTGCTCCAGCATGGCCACAGTCAAATGACTGAAACAAGAGTTTTCACGTAGGTACGACATTTTCCTCTTTTCTGTGTATCTCTCTTTTTTCATTTGTGAAGGCTTGGTAGGTATTATTTTCCTTATACATATATACATGTGGAGGTGCAATGGCCCAGTGGTTAGGGTGGTGGACTCTCAGTGGTAGGGTCGCAGTTTCAATTCCCAGACCGGATGTTGTGAGCGTTTATTGAGCAAAAATATGAGGCTACAGTAAGGGGTGGTGGCGAACCCTGCTGTACTCTTCCACCACAACTTTCTCTCACTCTTTCTTCCTGTTTCTGTTGTACCTGTAATTTCAAAGGGGCCAGCCTTGTCACACTCTGTATCACACTGAATCTCCCCAAGAACTACGTTAAGGGTACACATGTCTGTGGAGTGCTCAGCCACTTGCACGTTAATTTCACAAGTAGGCTTTTCTGTTGATCGGATCAACTGGAACCCTCGACGTTGTAAGCGACGGAGTGTCATGATACATACAGTAGAACCTCGCAGTATGAGTAATTTGCTGTACGACGTATTTGACAACTCGTCATTTTACCAACAGAAAGTAGCAAAGGAAATTAGTTTTAAATGAAAGATATATGTCAATCTGAAAGAAATTGCTTTTTCAAAAAAAATATGCCACATATAAGTTATCTTAGGTGTAATGACATAAACTATAGAGTTGGGAGGCTGTTATCACACTCTGTTCTTTCTTTCTTTTTTGGCAGAGAAGGAACTTGACAAATACAGTGATTCCCTGATGAGTAGTTTGGTTATTGCCATGGAGAAAACCCACAACACCAATTTAGGAGGAGCTCAAAATGCTTCTTGTTCTTAAGAATTGTCACATTGATAGTCACACATCTATATGGATACACAGTTAACACTAGAAGTACCGAATGGTCATTTATCATCACTTTTGCTTATAACATTTTAATATCAACCACTGTATTGAATGTGCAATCATGAGCATCATTTCATATATTTGTGTGTATATACATATACATATATATATTCTATGCTTATATTTAAAATAAATTATATTAAATAAGATTTTCAATGTCATTCAAAAATGACCACTTGTAAGAAGTGAGAAATGTTGGTATTTCTAATGTTACTAGCCATATCTGGCCTGAATATTCTACCTATTTTTTTTTCAAACTCGCCAGACTCAACCTCTTAAACCTACTCAGCAATCTCATTCTAAAAATAAACAATCACATCATCAAAACTTGAAAGCTGTGAGATAATGCATGACAAGTTGAAAATAATGTGAATAAATGAACATCACATTCAACAGAATAATCTGCATGGTAAAAGGTTTAAGTCACCACTTACAGAGAATGATTTACCACAAATATCAGTGGGATTGCTTCTTCCCAATATGAATATGTTTATGAGAAGTACCTATTGAGTGAATGACCTACCACAGATATCACAGTGATATGGCTTCTCTCCTGTATGAATACGCTTGTGAGTGGATAAGTTGTCATTGTGATTTACCACAGATGCCACGAGAATATGGTGTCTCTCCTGTATGAATACAATTATGTTAAGTTAAAGAACTGTTACAAGAAAATTTACTGCAGATATTACAAGTATATGTTGTCTCTCCTATATGAACACATTTCTGAGAAGTTAAAGTACTACTTTGAGAGAATGATTTACCACAGATGTTAAACCGATATGGCTTCTATCCTGTATGGACACGTTTGTGAGAATTTAAAGCACTTCGCTGAGAGAATGATTTACCACAGACAACACAGTAATATGGCTTCTCTCCAGTATGAATACGTTTATGAGCAGTCAATGTAGTTTTTACAGTGAATGATTTACCACAAATGTCACAGTGATATGGCTTCTCCCCTGTATGAATACGTATGTGAGAAATTAAAGTATTTCGGTGAGAGAATGATGTACCACAGATGTTACACTGATATGGCTTCTCTCCTGTATGAATACGTTTGTGTGCAGTCAAGCCAATTTTTTGAAAGAATGATTTACCACAGATATCACAGTGAAATGGCTGCTCCCCTGTATGGGAACTCATGTGTGAATTAAAAGCACTCATCTGAGAGAATGATTTACCACAGACAACACAGTGAAATGGCTTCTCTCCTGTATGAATATATTTGTGTGTAGTCAATGTACCACTTCCAGAGAATGATTTACCACAAATGTCACAGTGAAATGGCTTCTCCCCTGTATGGGAACGCATGTGTAAATTAAAAGCACTTCTCTGAGAAAATGATGCACCACAGACATCACAGTGGTGAGGCTTCTCTCCGGTGTGAATATATTTGTGGTTAGACAATGCACTACTTCCAGAGAATGATTTCCCACAAATGTCACAGTGAAATGGCTTCTTCCCTGTGTGAACATGGATGTGATAACTCAAAGCACTTCGGTTAGAGAATGACATACTACAGACATCACAGTGATAAGGCTTCTCTCCGGTGTGAATACGTGTGTGTGTAGTCAAGCTACCTTTGTGAAAGAATGATTTATCACAGATGTCACAGTGAAATGGCTTCTCTCCTGTATGAATACGCTTGTGTGTAGTCAAGTTCTTACTTTTAGAGAATGATTTACCACAGATGTCACAGTGAAATGGCTTCTCCCCTGTATGCAAACGCTTATGATAACCTAAAGAACTTCGCTGAGAGAATGGCACACCACAGACATCACAGTGATAAGGCTTCTCTCCTGTATGAATACGTTTGTGTGTAGTCAAGCTACCATTTTGAGAGAATGATTTACCACAAACATCACAGTGATAAGGTTTCTCCCCTGTATGAATACGTTGGTGTGTAGTCAAGCTACCATTTTGAGAGAATGATTTACCACAAACATCACAGTGATAAGGTTTCTCTCCTGCATGAATACGTTGGTGTATAGTGAAGCAAATCTTTTGAGAGAAAGACCTTTTACAGACATCACAGTCATATGACAATTTTCGTCTCCCATTTTCTGTATCTTCTGGCAAAATCCGTTCCTTTATTTTCTTATTCTTTTCCATTATTTTACTTCTAAAATCACAATAGGTATTTTTTTCTTTTTGCTTCTATAGTTCTTTGTTAACAAATATTTCTGCTGTTGTGTTTCTGTCTAATATTACCTTTGTCCCAAAACTCTTTAGTAAATTTATCCACGTTTAATCTGCAACCAGACTCATCTTGTAGACACTCCAGCCAGTGATGTCCTGAAAGTTTGCTAATAACACATTTCAGAGTAAATATATCAGAGGAATTCTACCATAGATTCATAGAAACAATCTTATATATCTGCTCTGTACAATATTTTCATTTTGGTCTTTAAAAGATGATAAATAATGAGAATGTATCTTCAGTTATTCCAATGTCATCTGATATTCTGAAATAATAAAGAAAAGACAGTGTAAGATATAGAGGCTACTTAGAAAATACAGATTCAACATTTCCATAGAAATGTTGGAATATGGAATATATGACAGAGAAATGTTGGATAAACATCACAAATGAACATGGATCATATTCTGATTAAATAAATCAGTTCTCTAACACTTCTGAAACATTTTATTGTTACCTTTCAAATACGACATTTCATGGGAAAGAACATAATAGATATATAGCCATGCTACATGGCAGTGAAGCATGGGCTGTGACTGCTGAGGACATGCGTAAGCTCGCAAGGAATGAAGCCAGTATGCTCCGCTGGATGTGTAATGTAAATGTGCATACCCGTCAGAGTGTAAGTATCTTGAGAGAAAAGCTAAACATAAGAAGCATCAGTAGTGATGTGCAAGAGAGACGATTGCGCTGGTTTGGACATGTGGTGAGAATGAATGAGGATAGCTGCATGAAAAAGTGCCACTCCCTAACAGTTGAGGGAACCCGTGGAAGAGGTAGGCCCAGGAAGACCTGGGCTGAGGTGGTGAGGCAAGACCTGCGAACATTGGGCCTCACCGAGGCGATGACTA
>NC_069008.1:5788500-5789358 GCF_001194135.2 Octopus bimaculoides | reverse complement strand
AAGATGTACCATCCTGAGCGTGACCGTTGCCAGTACTGCCTGACTGGCCTTGTAGGGTTTTCGAGCGAGATCGTTGCCAGTGCCCCTGGACTGGCTCTTGTGCGGGTGGCACATAAAAGACACCATTTCGAGCGTGGCCGTTTTCGTGCGGGTGACACGTAATAGCACCCACTACACTCTCTGAGTGGTTGGCGTTAGGAAGGGCATCCAGCTGTAGAAACTCTGCCAAATTAGATTGGAGCCTGGTGTAGCCATCCGGTTGCACCAGTCCTCAGTCAAATCGTCCAACCCATGCTAGCATGGAAAGCGGACGTTAAACGATGATGATGATGATGACATTAACAAACATTTATATATACTGAGCTTCTTTCAGTTTCCATCTACCAAATCCACTCAGTGTGTTGTGTTCTTGAGCAATACATGTTGCTTTTGGTTCACCCAGCTGACAAAAGCAAAGTCTACCTGCAATTCGAAGGGCCAGCCTTATCACATTGGGCTGTTCTGTTGATAAGAGTTAACAAACCCCTTTGGTATCATACCACCTGACAGGAAAAGGGGGCATCATTATCCCACTGTCAGAAAGTAAAGGTAACCACCACAACTGCAACAATTAAAGGGCTGTTTCTCTCCTCTCAGTTCCCTCTAAGGTCTTTGCCAGGATCATCCTGAACAGAGCATGAAATCATCTGTCTTCTCAGCAGTCTGGGTTCACGCCATAGGGATCAACTTCTGACAGGCCCCTAGTTCTGTGTGTACTCAATGAATGCAAGTAGAGCCTTCAGTAGGAAGATAATTGCTGCGTATGTTGACCATTGCAAGGCGTTTGACTCAGTGGACAGACAGGTACTTTGGGGGGGG
>NC_069008.1:5778420-5784200 GCF_001194135.2 Octopus bimaculoides | reverse complement strand
GACGATTACAATTGGTTCGTTCCAAAGGAATGAACGATGTTGAGAAAGATGTAATCTTCTCTTCAGGGAAATGCATAAAAATCAACTCAACCGTAAGACATTATTACCGAATGTGGCAACTGCTAGTAGAGAAGAAAAGTAGGAAAAAAATGAGAGAATGAGAATCGGAGAAACACAGCAACACCAGTTGTCAAGCAATACTGGAAGACATACACATATATATAATGAGTGATGGTTTGGTGTTTTGCCTAAGTTAACTAATTGGTTCATCTTGATGTAGTTGTGTTGGTTATGCATTAACTGGTCTAGTCTGTGTGCCTGGAGTTACCCTTATATAAACAAATAACAAGAACCAGGTAAATTGAATGCAACTGTTATTTATTTATTACAACCTCTTATAAAAATACATGGCAAATGTCTCGCATATTGTGAAGTAACTCGTTTTGCAAGTTGTAACGAGCTCTATCTGGAACAGTTGAAATTCTGTAGCATGTTCATGGTTTAATTGTGCTGGGCATTGGTAGTTGTGATCTCATCTTACTCCCTTCTTCTCTCTGCTAAAGGCGTGAGGGACCATTCCTTATATAACAACTGGTGGACAGGAAGAGAATTTTTCTGCTTTGGTACAAAAAAACAGTTGCTAAAACATTCAAATGGCTACTTAAGACCATTTGATCTCTGCAACAGATTTAGTCCAACCCTAATAACATGATCAATGTTGACAACACTGAAATAAACACATTATCATCATCATTTAATGTCTGTTGTCCATGCTGGCATGGGTTGGAAGGCTGGACCAGACTCTCATTCAAAGCTTAATAGCCAGGTAGACAATATGCTTCCTACATATATAAATGATGGGTTTCTTTCACTTTCCTTCTAATAAACCCACTCACAAAGGGTTGTTTGGCCTGGGGGGGGGGGGTGATAGTAGAAAAAAACCAGTCCAAGGTGCCATGCAGAACCATGTAGTTGGGAATTAAGCTGCTTACCACACAGCCACACCTATTAGTTTTCACAAAATTCATGCAAAACAAATTTAAAATCTGGAAAAAATTGCTTTTATTAAAGAGAAATATCCCACAGGTAAGCTATCTTAGGTCTTGTGAAATAAACTATAGAGTTGGAAGGCTGTTATTACACACTGTTCTTTCTCCATTTCTGTGTGAATACATATATAGTTACAGAGTGTCCCTTGTTTTCTTTTTGGCATAGAGTCAATTTTGACAATTACAGCAATTCCCTGATGAGTAGTTTGGTTGTTGCCATGGAGAAAACCCACAACACTACCACCATTTTAGGAGGAGCTCAAAATGCTTATTGTTCTTATAAATGGTCTCATTGATAGTCACACATCTATATGGATACACAGTTAACACTCGCAGTACCGAGCGGTCATTTATCATCACTTTTGCTTTTTACTTTTTAATTTCTACAACTCTATTGAATGGTGCAATCATAAGCATCATTTCATATGTGTAGAGATATATATTTTTTGCATGTAAATAAATGCTAAAAGACTGTACTTTCAAATCCTTTATTCACTGCATTTGCTGATATTTAAAATATATTGTATTAAATAAGATTTTCAATGACAGTCAAAAATGACCGCTATGGTCATTGTAAGAAGAAAGAAATGTTGGTACATCTAGTGTCCACTCTTTAGTATTTAAACTTGTCATATCTGGCCCAATTATTCTACTTATTTTATATTCAAACTAGTCAGAGTCGGCCTCTTACATCTACGCAACAATGTCATTCTAAAAATACACAATCACATCAGCAAACTTTGAAAGCTGTGAATGTATGACAAATTGAAAATAATGTGAATAAACAAACATCACATTCGACAGAATTAACTGCATGATAAAGGGTCTAGTCACCACTTAGAGAGAAAAGGTTTTTCTCATGTATGAATACGCTTGTGAGAAGTTAAAGCACTACTTTGAGAGAATGATTTATCACAGCTATCACAGTGATATGGTTTCTCTCCTGTATGAATACGCTTGTGACTAATTAAAGCACTACTTACAGAAAATGATTGACCACAGATATCACAGTGATATGGCTTTTCTCCTGTATGAATACGTTTGTGACTAGTTAAAGCGCTACTCTGAGAAAATGATATACCACAGATATCACAGTGATATGGTGTCTCTCCTGTATGAATACGTTTATGAGTAGTTAGGTTACTGCTGGCAGAGAAAGATTTGTTACAGATGTTGCAGTGATATGGTTTCTCTCCTGTATGAATACGTCTGTGATCAGTCAAAGCACAGTTGCGAGGGAAAGATTTACCACAGATATTACAAGTATATGGTTTCTCTCCTGTATGTGTACGTTTGTGAGAATTGAAAGCACTTCGGTCAGAGAATGATTTACTACAGATGTTACACTGATATGGCCTTTCTCCTGTATGAACACGTTTGTGAGAATTGAAAGCACTTTGGTTAGAGAAGGATTTACCACAGACGTCACAGTGATATGGCTTCTCTCCAGTATGAATACGTTTGTGGTTAGATAATTTACCACTTCCAGAGAATGATTTACCACAAATGTCACAGCGAAATGGCTTCTCCCCTGTATGAACACGTATGTGTGAATTTAAAGCACTTCGGTTAGAGAATGATGTACTACAAACATCACAGTGATAGGGTTTCTCTCCGGTATGAATACGTTTGTGTATAGTCATGTAACTACTTGTAGAGAACAATTTACCACAGGTATCACAGTGATATGGCTTCTCTCCTGTATGAATATATTTGTGTCCAGTTAAGTTAGAACTCATGGAGAATGATTTACCGCAGATATCACAGTGATATGGCTTCTCTCCTGTATGGAAACGTTTGTGAGAAGCTAAGTTGCCACTCTGAGAGAATGATTTACCACAGATATTACAACAATATGGTGTCTCTCCTGTATGAATACGTTTGTGATTAGTTAGGGTACTACTTAGAGAGAAAGATTTATTACAGACATCACAGTGATATGGCTTCTCTCCTGTATGGATATATTTATGTTTAGCTAAGTTGTCATTCCGGGAGAATGATTTTCCACAGATATCACAAGAATAAGGTGTCTCTCCTGTATGAGTACGTTTGTGATTCGTTAGGGTACTATTTACAGTGAAAGATTTGTTACAGATTTCACATTGATATGGCTTCTCTCCTGTATGAATACGCTTATGATCAGTTAAAGCACTGTAGCCAGAAAATGATTTACTGCAGATATTACAGGAATATGGTGTCTCCCCAGTATGAATACGTTTGTGAGGAGTTAAAGCACTACTTTGAGAGAATGATTTACTACAGATGTTACACTGATATGGCTTCTCCCCTGTATGAACACGTTTGTGAGAATTTAAATCACTTCGGTTAGAGAATGATTTACCACAGATATCACAGTGAAATGGCTTTTCCCCTGTATGAATACGTTTGTGCATATTCAAGTGACCCTTTTGAGAGAATGATTTACTACAGATGTTACATTGATATGGCTTCTCTCCTGTATGAACACGCTTGTGCTTATTCAAGCTGCCCCTTTGAGAGAAGGACTTTTTACAGACATCACAATCATGTGACAATTTTCGCCTCCCTTTTTTTCTATCTTCTGGAAAAGTCAAATTCTTTAGTTTCCCACTTTTTCCCATTATTTTTCATCGAAAATCACAATATATATATATATATATATATTTACTTCTTTTTGCTTCTATAGTCTTTTGTTTACAAATATTTTGACTGCTGTATTTCTGTCCAGTGTTACCTTTGTCCCTAAACTCTTTAGAAAAATTATCCAAGTTAAATTTTCACACAGACTCGTCATATAGACACTTTGGCCAGTGATGTCCAGAAAATTTGTTAATTACACAATATCAGAGTAAATATATCATAGAAATTCTACCATAGATTTATAGAAACAATCTTATATATCTGCTCTGTACAATATTTTCATTTTGGTCTTTAAAAGATGATAAATATTGAGAATGTATCTTCTGTTATTCCAATGTCATCTGATATTCTGAAATAATAAAGAAACAACAGTGTAAGATATAGAGGCTACTTAGAAAATACAGATTTAACATTTCGATGGAGATAAACTCTATAAATAAATATATATATGTATATATATATATTATATATATAGCGAGGTCGTTGCAGGTGGTACATAAAGACACCATTTGAGCGAGGCCGTTGCCAGTACCACCAGATTGGCTTTTGTGCCGGTGGTACGTAAAAACACCCGCTACACTCTCAGAGTGGTTCGCATTAGGAAGGGCATCCAGCAGTAGAAACTCTGCCAGATCAGATTGGAGCCTGGTGCAGCCATCTGGTTCGCTAGTCCTCAGTCAAATCGTCCAACCCATCGTAGCATGGAAAGCGGACGTTAAACGATGATGATGATGATATAAATTATTATTTAGGGCATCTAAGAGATACCACCATGCTTGAAATAGCAATCAAAATTTGACTCTAAAACCATATTAAATGGGTACTACTAAAGCAGCACGGTCCCGAACGCGCTACCTAGTCGCGAGTGGTCGATCCTAACCCTAACCCTAAACACGTATTCATTTGCACACGCGGGTTAGGGTTAGGATCGACCACTCAAGACTAGCTAGCGCGGACGCGCGACTGCGAGTTCGGGACCGTGCTGCTTTAGTAGTACCATTAAATGTTCATATAGCACCAGGAGAGAAGACAAAGAGACAAAATGAACTAGCAAAATAAAAATTAAAAAAATTAAAAATACTGGATAATTCCAGATCCCTGATTTCTGGCTCTGCATAAGAAAAGCTTTGCTTCCTCAGTGGAATGAACACAGAAAATAATTGCAAATGATGAGAAATTAATGAACAAAATATTATCAATAGCTTCTTAATGATTTCTTCGTGATAAATGCATGTCGGTGGTGAAGTCAAGTAACTTGTTGCAGAGAATTTTAATCCTTTCTTCTTTTTAACACCATGAAGTTAATTAGAAAATATGGAAATTAGACATTACTGATTTTGCCCCATCTTAAACATCGTGTTTTAAAAAAAACTGACTTATCCAACAGAGAAACGAATATTGATTGTTAAACACTAAAAATCATTCAGATATTTTAATTAGCAACGTGAATTAACAATCGGGTTGAAAGATGAGGCAAAATTTCTGGAAAATAAAAAACACCTGCTAATTGACTGTTTCGGATTGCAACGGAAACGATGGAGCGAGTAGAAGGTTGCCTCCCTAGCTAGAAACAGCAGCCAAATGTCGAACAAAACAAAAGACATCGGAGACACGAAGAATTAAAAGATTAAATGCTTTCATTGTTTAATACTTACGCAAATGTGTTTAAAATGTTGTTAGAAGTGCGTCGGGTGGTAGAGAAATGTATTATAAATGTGTTTGGGAATTGATTAAGAGAAATTTTAGCAACTGACATGTTTATCAATACGTAATGAATAGAGGAGGAAGTACGTTTAGTGCGCATGCGTATTAAATCTTTGTTTCAAATTTTGGCACAGGGCCAGCAATTTCGGGGAAGGGGAGATACTTAGGTCGATTACCTGGATCGCGGTAGTTAACTGGTATGGCAAGACTTCCTTTTGTACGCCACCCCACCCTCCTTTTTTAAAATTACCACCCGCACCCCTAATTTCTTCATTTTAAACTTCTTTCAGAATTTTTTTTCTTCAAAATATGTCGAAAAGTAAAGAAATTATGATTCTGAAAAAAAAATTACAAAATTTTTATATAGTTAGGGTTGGGGTTTTAGGGTTACAGTTTTAAGGTTTAAGA
>NC_069008.1:5777498-5777815 GCF_001194135.2 Octopus bimaculoides | reverse complement strand
CATACGGCATGGAGATAATGAATCATCATCATCATCGTTTAATGTCCGCTTTCCATGCTAGCATGGGTTGGACGACTTGACTGAGGACTGGTGAAACCGGATGGCAACACCAGGCTCCAATTTAAAATTTGGCAGAGTTTCTACAGCTGGATGCCCTTCCTAACGCCAACCACTCAGTGTAGTAGGTGCTTTTACGTGTCACCTGGACGAAGGCCAGTCAGGCGATACTGGCAACGGCCACGCTCGAAATGGTGTCTTTTATGTGCCACCCGCACAAGCCAGTCCAGGGGCACTGGCAACGATCTCGCTCGAAAATC
>NC_069008.1:5773156-5777151 GCF_001194135.2 Octopus bimaculoides | reverse complement strand
TTCATGTTGTTAATTTCAATAGAAAATATTCCAGCAATATGATGTGTTTTTCACATTTTCTAACCATGGAAACAATTTCATAAAAATTTAAAATTTAATACTGTATGCTTATACATGAGTGGAGGCGCAATGGCCTAGTGGTTAGGGCAGCGGACTCACGGTCATAGGATCGCAGTTTCGATTCCCAGACTGGGCGTTGTGAGTGTTTATTGAGCGATAATACCTGAAGCTCCACGAGACTCCTTCACCACAACTTTCTCTCACTCTTACTTCCTGTCTCTGTTGTGCCTGTAATTCAAAGGGGCCAGCCTTGTCACTCTGTCATGTTGAATATCCCCAAGAACTACGTTAAGGGTACACGTGTCCAACCTCTTGCACGTTAATTTCACGAGCAGGCTGTTCCGTTGATTGGATCAACTGGAACCCTCGACGTCGTAAGTGACCTAGGCAGACCTTCCACCAGGTAGTGCTGCGCCCTATATATTGCTTGCAGGGGGAACAAACCCCTACCACTCAGTTCCATGGATAAATTACATTACACTACTTTGTGGTCTGATAGCCAAGTTCGTAAGAGGAGCTTACTACGATAGCTGCAGGTTTCTCTGAATCTACATCTTATACTATTCAATTATATATAAAAGCAGAGATAAAATCTACTAGCATACACTGCATACATACCAAACGAGAGACTGTGTTGAAGAATGCTACAGCAATTGTTAGGCAGAGTGCAATGTAAACGGTGCAGGTTTGATTCCCAGGTGAACCCAGTAACAATATCAACAACAACGTATTACATTTACAAAAATATTTATTTGTCAAAATGAAAGAAAGCAAATGACTGACGTCCTGGAACAATTCCAAAAACCATGAAAGAATTTTCTGAGATACCAAAACCAAGAACTTGGAAGACTTCATTATCATCACACCTGAGCAATAAATATTGTTGAATATCTGCAGATGTTTGGTGTTCAATATGTCCAGGTATCTGGTAAATATTGTTATCTCTATCTGTTATGTAAACGAAACTGCCGTGTGTGGTTAGACAAGGCCTGTAAATACTATACTCTAGATCTGTAGTTAGTTTTATACTCCTGACCAAATGTTCCCCGTACCAATAGAGAACATACTGACCACTACTCCTCCATCCCTCCAACTCCACCTCTTCCCACTTCACAACAACAATATCACCACCAGGTGTCACTACTATGTCACTAAAGACCATCTCTAACTGAACCGCCACTTTCACCTCCCCACAACAAACTTCCTGACTGCATTCACACGTCCCACCTTCGATATCAATTACATCTAAATAATAATAATAGACATATCGCCCATCTTTGATTTTTTCTTTAATATAATGACCACCACACACAATTTGATCGTCATTGCTTTTATAAATACTGTTGTAGTACTTCCCAGTGTTGATGGTTTTTAAACAACAGAGATCTCTGTTGAAGACCATCATTTCTTTACAAAAGACAACTATAAAGCATTCATCTGTCCACCGACATAAGTCCAGTGGTGGTGGTTGTTGTGGCAGTTGTTTATGTTGAAGTATGTCTCCTGTCATTGTTCTGATTAATGTGACACTTTCTCTAAACATCAACACACTAACATTGTCATCTAACTTAATTAGTTTACTGTTATAGTCCCTACTGTCCAGATAGCCATAATTAACTGGTTCATCGAATGTAGGAATGGAAAGAGGCACCACTGCTGTTCTATGTGGCAGTCTTCTCACTGATATTTCAGCAGTTGCTGACTTACACTCTGCTATGTAATTACCACATCTTACCTCTAATCTACCTTTATTAATTAATTCATTACTGAATATTTCCTTGTTCATCTGAGATGTAATGGAAGGGAAACAAAGACCAGAATCAAGATTTGATAAAGACACAGATTCCAGAACCTTCACTTGGTCCCCATCAATCTTTATGCAATGACATTCAATCAATTCAATATGTTGACACCAGTAAATACCCACCACTTTTCTCCATATTACACCATAAGGTACTAGACTTTCCCAAACTTTATATTTCTCCAAATCTTCTCCATTCAGTTGAAATATTTCTCGTCTGTTTGGAAGTGTGACCATTATCTCTCTTTCGCCTGTAAAACACACACCACCAACTAAACTTCCAACATCTCTGTGACATAGCAACTCCCCATCTTCATCAAATATTTTAACATTTCCATTATTGGCTTTTTCACACATAACTGTCTTTCCTTCATCAGAAATATCAATATCTCTCACTTGAATAGGACAGTGGTCTGTTTGTAAACGACAAACAGGGAATCTCTCCCGATTAAGCTTAAACAAACCTTCAACATACAATTTATTTCTGTGACTTCCAATAAATCTTGGCCCTTTACTGTTTATACAGCTAAAGCCCACTTTACGTTTATAAATTCTTTCATTTAAATATATTTTGCTGTAGTCACCGGTCTGTGTGAAACACACAATGTTGCTAAATATACCACAGAGATGATATCTTTCCCAGCATCCATTAATGTACAAACAACTGTCATCAGCTGTTATGTTGCGATAAATACTAACATACTTCATGTAGTGTCTAACTGAATGCAAATACTGACCATCACTACTGAGGAAATTGATGAATTTGCTGTTGCTAATGAGGATGACATCATTAGCAGTCACTGTAATATAACTTATGCCATCAACATAATCAATAACTTCACCACCTCTCGTTAATAATGTCTCAGGTATGTCTATTTGTTTTATTATCTTCACAGTCGAATGAACTTCATCAAAATCAATGACATACAAGGTCTGTTCATCTCCATCCCAATTATATACTAGTAGACCATCTGACAAAGGAGCAATGCAATGGTATTCATTTCTCGTCTGGTAAATCACCAACGACAATGGAAATTCAACTTTTAATGTCAACAGTTGGTATTTATTATCACCAGTTGTTATAACCAATGTATTTGACTGCCATCGACACATATTGATGGGAGAAACATTCAATTTGACAGAATCTAAGAGATGACCATCAAATGTGAATATCTTAATGTTTTTATTTTTCCTGTCGTATATTGCAATCAGGTTGTTTTCCGTAATAACCAAACGAAAAATCTGCACTGGTTGTTTGTCTCCAAAACCTGGATGGACAACAACATCATGGGCTTTATCAGAAACTGTCAGATCCTGTAGATATAAAGAAGATGACAACATTTCACTCACAGAAATGTTTCTGGAAAATACATCTACTATGTCGATATTAAGTTGATTATTTGTAACGAGATCATTAACCAACAAATTACGATCGTTTATAGCAAACATACGGCTTCTGTCTACAAGATACACAAACGTTTGGTCAATAGATCCACCGTAGAGATTGAGGGGACGTTTCACTTGGGACATTAAAACACTGGGGACCATCTTAATACTACTACTACTACTACTATCACAACTACTAGTACTGCCATGACCACCACCACAGATACTAGTGTTGTACTGAAAAGCTTTTCCCTTATTGACAATTAATAGTTTAAGTGTTTCATTTTCTATTGCTAATGATTTCACAAAAAAAGGGATATTAATTGTCTTAATAACCTCAAATTGATTATAATATTTAATGGCTAAAATATCTAAATGTGATGGTTTATCACAATAACAAACAATTGGTCCCTGAACCATCTTACACACCCGTACATAAGGCTGCCCTAATGATACACTTCTCACTGTCTTTGATAGGTTTCCAATGACCCTTAATTGTTTCTGTAGGGGTAATGTGACACCTATTTGATTAGAATCCCATCGACATATATCCGTAGCTGGAGACGGCAGAGATAATCTCGACACAATGTCTCCTTCATTAGAAATGTATAACAAGCAATCATGGTTGATGTCGGACACCACCAACTGTCCATTTGCCAGATTACATATTTCGCCAATGACAAGTTTTTTGTCTTTCTCCTTTTCTTTGAGTCGTAGATTTAGATTTCTAATATAAGGATTTTTCAGG
>NC_069008.1:5769790-5772899 GCF_001194135.2 Octopus bimaculoides | reverse complement strand
TTTTTGAAAAAGTTCTTCACCACATGTGGAATAAAATACCATTTTATTTTCCCTTCCATCTACGACTACAAAATTAATTGGAGTTGCAGCAATGGCGACATTAGAATGTCCCAGAGAAATTCTTTCTATAATGTCAACTTTGTCCTCCTTGATCAATAGGATATGGATCTCATTTTTGTTTTCAGTGGTGGTCACAGCTAAACACTTATTTGATACAATATGACATATTTTCCTGTAATCTGTTTGGACCTTTATTAAAGGGCCTTTTCTTAGTTCAGGACAGGTGATATACTGAAATCCTTTCATTTCATGATAAAAGACCAGAAATCCTTTAGGGTTCATTCTACAAAAGCAAGAAGGAATGTCAGGGAAAATTAAAAGATTTTGCTCTATTATTTCACCAGTCTTGGTGAATAATATAGCTTTTTTATCCCTATCGATTATTAATGTAGAAGACATTGACATAGGGAGAATATTTGTAATGTGGTAGCAATCCTCAATATAAATGTGGTTGTTCAATCTCGGGGTATGTTGCTGGTGGTTGTATGACAGCCTGGGCCAAAAGTATTTGTTGGTTTGAATGACATGGGGTCCACCGCAAGAATCTGTTACCAAAATGGTATCCGTACCAACTGAAATATATTGGCATTTCATGCCAATCTCTCTCTGTGACACACCACCTGTACCTGAAATCCGATAAATAATATGTCCCTGGAGGACATAAAAATGGTTTTGGTACACAGTGATGTGGGTTGGGAGATCCAGAGAATTGGTGTCCACCTCAAATAACTGCTGGCCACCCAGATTATAACAGGTAACCTTGTTAATATTGGCAAATGCAATTAACAGCTTTGTCTGTGGACCGACAGCAATATCTGCAGGCATCTCCTTGGCAATGAATTGAGTGATAATTCTGTTATCATTCCAATCAATGAGAAATATGGCTTTACTGAACAGTTCTACACCTATAAATGTAGAATGTTCTAAGTAAGAAACCAGGTTTAATCCTAATTGAAGTGTTTTAATTATAAAACTTAAAGGATTGATAATGAGAATCATTTTTCGGAAGGGGAGGGTGGCCAGAACTGTGTCTTGACTGATTCTGGTGAAATCAGTGACAGACGATGGACAATGGACATCATTTCTGTCACCGTCTCTTGTCATACAACATATTGTCATACAATGGCGGGAATATGTAACAATCCCCCCTTGTATCACAACAATATTGGATATTGGGTTGCTTAAGTCTTCACCAGATTCATCCATCTTTGCTTCCCTGGTTACAACTGGAGAAAGAGGATGAAATTTGTTGATTAATTTCGGTGCCTCAATGGTTTTGTGTTTGTCTTGTAAAATATTTGTGCTTATGTATTGTTCCAGAAACCATTCAAGTTTCCACAAAATAATAAAACCTTCACTATCACTGTATTTCTCAAGGTCTTTCTGCAAAATCTCTTTTCTCTGTATAAAATGCTGTTTAAAAATATTTCTCTCCAATCCTACACTTTTTAAAAATGAACATATTTTTCTCCAAGAATTTTTCAACAAATTCATTTTGTCTTCATATGCATTGAACCTTGTATAATATATGTGTTTGTCAAAAACATCTCGTCTTCCAATTATTTCCCTCTTTCCATGGTCTCCTTTATGTCTTTTTTGTTTTGTTGTTGACTGAAATGAAGCCCGTTTCTGTGACATTTCTCTCCTTGATCCATCATCTCTTTCATATCTACACCGTTTTGTATCAACCTTTTCATCACTTTTACTTGTTCTTTTCTGAGGGGTAGATATTCTTGAAGTGCTTCCTCTTTGCTCTTCCATAGTAAATCTATAACGAAATATAAGGAAAACATTAAATTCTGTGGGAGATTATATTCACTTCATTATTTTAAACACACAAACAAAATGTTAATGTATTCCTGTCAGTGTATTAGATTGTCTAATTAACCTTAAACAAGATTTTGTAGCAACAATGACATTCATTAAACATCTTATAATAATCTGTTGCATAAATATAAGACATAAGTTTCATTAACCCTTTTGTTACCAACCTTGCCAAAACCAGCTCTGGCTCTGTAGTACAAATTTCCTGATTTAAGTTCTGAATAAAAATCTTCCACCAAACTTTAGTCGCAGTTTATGTTCCTAACACTAGCTTAATGATAATGAAGTTATTTTACTAAATTCTTTGTTATATTTAAAATAATTGAAAGAAACACAGAGCATCTCAAAATAGATACAATAACAAAAGGGTCAATTATATGGAGTGTAAATATTGATTTCAAATTCTGAAACAAGACCAGCTGTTTAGAGGAGGGGATAAGTTGACTACATTGGGCCCCAGTGTATAACTGGTATTTATTTTATTGACCCTTTCTCTAAAATTATGATCTTGCAGGTCGTCATGTTGACGTGTAAGTATATTCAATAAATTTAATTTGATCCGCTCGGAAAATCTGTTCAGCTCAGATACTTAAAAGTGGGAGAGACAGGTGGGGGGTGGGGGTGAGCAAAGAAACGAAAATATATCTGTAACTGTCCAACTACAATTTTAATTCTAAACTGATTGTCCTAAACTTTCCCTCGAAAATCACATTTAATAGTATTTTGGGGCAAATTGGTCAGTGACGAATTGACCGGGGACAAATTAACCAATGACAAATAACTGGAGATGAATTGTCCTGGCACCCTATATACAAGGGTATATGAGAAAATAAGCACAAAAGTGAATAAAAGTGTGTATGTGGGTATACTCTTTTACTTGTTTCAGTCTTTTGACTGTGGCCATGCTGGAGCACCACCTTTAGTCAAGCAAATCGACCCCAGGACTTATCCTTTGTAAGCCTAGTACTTATTCTATCAGTCTCTTTTACCGAACCGCTAAGTTACGGGGACATAAACACACCAGCATCGGTTGTCAAGCGATGTTGGGAGGACAAACACAGACACGCAAACATATATATATATACATATATACTTTTATACGACGGGCTTCTTTCAGTTTCCGTCTACCAAATCCACTCACAAGGCTTTGGTCGACCCGAGGCTATAGTAGAAGACACTTGCCCGAGGTGCCACGCAGTGGGACTGAACCCGGAACCATGTGGTT
>NC_069008.1:5766597-5767715 GCF_001194135.2 Octopus bimaculoides | reverse complement strand
TTCCGTTCACAAAAGTGAAAATACTTTTACCTTGAGGCGAACTTCAAACAGAGAGGAAAGCTTTTCTCCACCAAGATCAGAAGAACTCAGCACGAAAACAAAACGTCTACGCAACTCAAAACTCGGATCGCGCCAAATTCCTTCCACCCGTGCGACAAAGGAAATGGCGGGCTTCTTTATGTGATATCACTTCCTCTTATCTCCGGTTTTGATAATAACCTTCTTTATTTCTTTTAAATGGCCATAAATGTATTACATATATAGGGTACACTACAACACATGTGGGGACATATAACAATTAAAATAAAATATGATGCTATGAATGACACATGAAAATGAACAAGAAAAACATTAAAATCAAAACGGTACTATTCAAGAAGAGTGGTCCCTACGCACGCACTCGCGCTAGCGAGTCGTGACTAGTCGATCCTATGAGGGTTTTTTTTTTCTAAACACAGTAAATGATTTTATTACACAAAGTATTATTATATAAAGATCCTTATTTGTTTTAAAAAAGCCCTTATACATGTTTTGCGCATTCGTAGGATCGACTAGTCACGACTAGCTTGCGTGAGTACGCGCACCGGGCCTACCCTTCCTGAATAGTATCCCCCCCAGACTCCCATGGAAATCGGCTGTTTGGATGTTCATGGACAACGGTTAGTTGTAGAAATTGACGAAAGAATGTTCTTTCATCGTAAATATCATCAAGGTGAGTGGGTCCCTGCACATAGTCAGTCAGTGATGGTTGGCGAACGTGTAATAACATCTATGTTCTGAATGATGGCAGAGACGGACTATATGTAATCTGAACCTTTCGCCGCCCCCTTATTTATTATTTTTTTTTTTACGGAATCCCACGTTTTAGGCTATGGAGATTCCGATTCGGAAAAAAAATTGTTTGAAAAATTTCACCCCCCCTCAACCAAGCAGGCTATTTACATGCTAGAAATAACAGCCAAATCTAAAAAAACTAGTGTTATGGTTAGGGTCAGGGTCAGGGTTACGGTCAATGTTAGGGTTAGGTTTACCCTGTGGATTTATATAAAAACCGGGGGTGGGGGGGAATCGAAATTTTGAAATTGAGACTTTTGAACGTTTTTTTCAGAATCGGAATC
>NC_069008.1:5765373-5766163 GCF_001194135.2 Octopus bimaculoides | reverse complement strand
GGGGGGGGAAGATTCAGATTACATATAGTCCATTTGGACCGAGGTGATTATATACACCAACAAAGACGTTACTGCTGGTTTGAGTTGATTCTTAACCCTAACCCTAAACACATGTATTCATTTGCGCGCGCGCGCGCACTTTTTGTAGGATCGACCACTCAATAGTACCCTTATGCTCTGTGTGTTTTCAAACGCATGGATATAGGTGTCGAATTTGTTCCATTAACTTTCGAGTGATAGATAGAAAGAAAGAGAGAGAGAGATAGACAGACAGACATATAGCTCGCTCCGGCCAGTCATGGTATTAACTGTCAGTAGCCAAAGAATCAACTCAAACCAGCAGTAATGTTCCTTGTCAGATTTTTCTACTTTCACTTCTGGCAGTGCCGTAACTCATTTATTCAGTGTAACACAACGTGATAAGGCTGGCCATTCAAATTGCAAGTAGAATTTACTTTTGTCAGCTGAGTGAACTGGATCAACATGTCTTGCTGAAGGACACAACACGCTGCTGGGAAATAACATTATATGACCTTATCATGAGATGAATACTCTGACCACTAAGACACACATATATATATATACACATAGATACATACATATATATATATTTACATATTTATATACTACACTCTCTGAGTGGTTGGCGTTAGGAAGGGCATCCAGCTGTAGAAACTCTGCCAAATTAGACTGGAGCCTGGTGTTGCCATCCGGTTTCACCAGTCCTCAGTCAAATCGTCCAACCCATGCTAGCATGGAAAGCGGACGTTAAACGATGATGATGATATAT
>NC_069008.1:5764021-5764756 GCF_001194135.2 Octopus bimaculoides | reverse complement strand
AAAAGGATAGAGATTTTCAACACAATCGATTTTTATTCCATTTATTTAATTATTTACCATTTGATGTGAACATTTGACATAAATAAATGGAATAAAAATCGATTGTGTTGAAAATGTCTATCCTTTTAAATATACAAATTTGAAACCTTGGATACATATATATATATATATGTATATATATATATATATATGTATATATATATAAAGTGTGTGTGTGTCTGTCTGTCTTTCTCCCATTGACAACCAGTATCAATTTGTTTATATGCACGTAACGGTTTAGCAAAAGGGAACGATAGAAGAAGTCCTAGTGTTGATTTAATCTACTAAAAAATTTTAAAGTAGTACTCCAGCATGGCCACATTGAAAACAGAGAGAATGTGTGTGTTTGTGTGTATATATGTATTTATATATCGTCTTATTTCAGTCATTTGATTGTGGCCATGCTGGTTTCCCAGCAAGTTGTTTTACACCTATTAGAATATTTTCTTTTTTCTTTTCCCACCGGGTGAAACGCTTTAGTTTGACCATTTAGTCAAACAAATCGCCCGCATGACTTTTTTTTTTTTGTAAGCCTAGTATTTATTCTATTATTTCCTTTCTTCTGAACTACTTAGTTACAGGGATGTAAAAACACAAACATCTGGTGTCAGATGGGGTGGGATACACACAAATACATACATATATATACGTATCTCGCTTTACCCCTCTTGTTCTTCCTCTGTTACTACTACGTAT
>NC_069008.1:5762674-5763921 GCF_001194135.2 Octopus bimaculoides | reverse complement strand
AGTAACGTTCCTTGTCAGATTTTTCTACTTTCACTTCTGACAGCTAATACTATGACAGTGCCAAAAAATCTTTTCAACATTGTAATACACCCACCCCGAAGTTTTACGACCAGATTTAAGGGTTATGTACGGATGCACAAACGCACACATCGAAGAAACTGAATCAAATATGAACAACTTGTTCCGAACCCCCCACCCCCACCCCAGTGGGGAACTGTTCGGAAAGATAACTCCTAGGTCTTTTACCCCCAAAAGCTTGGAATCTACATATTCAGGTATATTTATAGATAATTTCATTAAAGAATATTCATTTTTCTGAAAGTTGAGACGAATTGAAGTGTACTCCGACGAATTGTCCCACAATCTTCCCGCAAAATTTTGCATATCTTCAGAATCTACATGATATAACATATTTCCAGAAAATTTCATTAAAAAAATATCCAATTTTCCGAAAGTAATGATCATCCAAATTCGGGGCTGGGGCAGAAAGCCTGTGGTGAGATGGTACCATCTGTCATTGATCGCATAATGCATGTGCTCCCAAACATTGTACAGAACTTTAGCAATAGTTAATGGCCCTGTGAGCAAGACATCTCAGCTCCACATAACGGCCAATTATATGTAGGATGTCTGTGAGTTGGAAGTCCCGTAAATCTTTTCATCTATACACCAATTAAAGGACACATTCAAAACATTGTATATTTAGGAGCTCTAGATAATTAAACTGTGATTAATTTCGGGATTTGTTCCAATATATTTGTTTATACTCGTGTCATCTGATTGCAGTTTTGTTAAATGTACTTAGAAACAGGAGTGGAGCACCTGCAGGCCTGTTCTTCTCAAATCTATGTATTTTCAGGTTCAACGTGTTTCAAATAAGTACTAACAATTGAAGGCGGTTGCAAAGACAAAAAACTACCTGTCTTTTTAACAATTTTTAACAGTGAGAACATCAGATAAAACATGTTATTGACATTAATAGTTTGTACCTCAGCTAATTGTTGAGAGCTACATAATTCATGTTTCGTTGTACTTAGAGATTTAAAAGGAATACTTAAATTTCGTTATTTTCAATAACCTGGGAAACCCTAGGTTATTAATGTATAAAGTTGGTAGCTCAGCTATGAGTATGCAAGACCTGTGTAATCTATGTTTAGGTTGACGATCTAAAAGGCATCTTTAAATTTCGTTTGGGCAATGCCAGGTATTTTTGCTAGTATATATACATATATATATCGTCGTTTAAC
>NC_069008.1:5761206-5762379 GCF_001194135.2 Octopus bimaculoides | reverse complement strand
TCACACAAGATTTTCTGATGTAAATTTTAATAAATCAAAATGTTCTTTTGTTCAAGTAAAAATTTATTTCTAGAGTTTATCTCTATGGAAATGTTGAATCTGTATTTTCTAAGTAGCCTCTATATCTTACACTGTTGTTTCTTTATTATTTCAGAATATCAGATGACATTGGAATAGCAGAAGATACATTCTCATTATTTATCATCTTTTAAAGACCAAATTGAAAACATTGTACTGAACAGATATATAAGATTGATTCTAGAAATCTATGGTAGAATTCCTCTGATATATTTACTCTGAAATATGTTATTAGCAAACTTTCTGGACATCACCGGTTGGAGTGTCTACAAGATGAGTGTGTTTGCAAATTAAACTTGGATGAATTTACTAAAGAGTATTCAGACGAAAGTAACACTGGACAAAAATACAGCAGTCAAAATATTTGTAAACGAAACACTATAGAACCAAAGACAAGGAAAAAGAGTATATATATTGTAATTTTCAAAGAGGAATAATGGAAAAGAGTGAGAAAGCAAAGGATTTGACTTTTCCAGAAGATAAAGCAAAGAGGAGACGAAAATTGTCACATGACTGTGATGTCTGTAAAAGGTCTTTCTCTCGAAAGGGCAGCTTGAATAAGGACAAATGTGTTCATGCAGTAGAGAAGCCATTTCATTGTGAAATCTGTGGTAAATCATTTTCTGGAAGTAGTAGCTTGACCACACACCAACGTACTCATACAGGGGAGAAGCCATATCACTGTGACATCTGTGGTAAATCGTTCTCTCAAAGTAGTGCTTTAACTCATCATAAACGTATTCACACAGGAGAGACACCATATTCCTGTAATATCTGCAGTAAATCATTTTCTGGCAACAGTGCTTTGACTTCTCACAAACGTATTCATACAGGAGAGAAGCCATATAAGTGTGACATCTGTAACAAATCTTTCTCTCAGTGTAGTAGCCTAATTACGCATAAACGTATTCATACTGGACAGAAGCCATTTCACTGTGACATCTGTGGTACATCATTCTCCATGAGTTTCAACTTATCTAAACACAAATATATCCATACAGGAGAGAAGCCATATCACTGTGACATCTGTGGCAAATCATTCTCCCGAAATGGCACCTTAGCTACTCATAAACGTGTTCATACAGGAGAGAAGCC
>NC_069008.1:5758925-5761196 GCF_001194135.2 Octopus bimaculoides | reverse complement strand
TCACAAGCGTGTTCATACAGGAGAGAAGCCATATCAGTGTAACATCTGTATTAAATCATTCTCTCATAAGGGTCTCTTGAATATGCACAAACGTATTCATTCAGGTGAGACACCATATTCCTGTAATATCTGTGGTAAATCTCTCTCTAGCAACAGAAGTTTAACTTCTCATAAACGTATTCATACAGGAGAGAAGCCATATCAATGTGACATCTGTAACAAATCTTTCGCTGTAAGTAGTACCCTGACTATTCACAAACGTACGCATACAGGAGAGGCACCTTATTCTTGTGATATTTGTGGTAAATCATTCTCCCGAAATGACTACTTAGCGAAACATAAATATATCCATACAGGAGAGAAGCCCTATCACTGTGATATCTGTAATAAATCTTTCTCTCTAAGTAGTACCCTAATTAATCATAAACGTTTCCATACAGGAGAGAAGCCATATCACTGTGTTATCTGTGGTAAATCATTTTCTCAAAGTGGCAACTTAGCTGCTCATAAACGTTTCCATACAGGAGAGAAGCCATATCACTGTGATATCTGTGGTAAATCATTCTCCATGAGTTTCAACTTATCTAAACACAAATATATCCATACAGGAGAGAAGCCATATCACTGTGATATCTGTGGTAAAGTGTTCTCCTCAAATGGTTACCTGACTATACACAAACGTATTCATACCGGAGAGAAACCCTATCACTGTGATGTCTGCAGTACATCATTCTCTAACCAAAGTGCTTTAAATACACACAGACTTGTTCATACCGGGAAAAAGCGATTTCGCTGTGACATTTGTGGGAAATCATTGTCTACAAATGATAGATTAACTAAACACAAACGTATTCATACTGGAGAGACGCCATATCACTGTGATGTCTGTGGTAAATCATTCTCTGAGAAAAGTTATTTCATTCGTCACAAACGTGTTCATACAGGAGAAAGACCATATCAGTGTAACATCTGTAGTAAATCATTCTCTCGTAGAAGTGCTTTCACTTCTCACAAACGTACACATACAGGAGTGAAACCATATTCCTGTAATATCTGTGGCAAATCATTCCCTCGCAACTCTGCTTTGACTGAACATAAACGGATTCATACAGGAGAGAAGCCATATCAATGCGACATCTGTAAGAAATCTTTCTCTGCCAGCAGTAACCTAACTACTCATAAACGTATTCATACAGGAGAGACACCATATCACTGTGATATCTGTGGTATATCATTTTCTCAGAGTTGTGCTTTAAGTAGTCACAAGCGTATTCATACAGGAGAAAAGCCATATCACTGTGATATCTGTGGCAGATCATTTTCTGGAAGTACTGCATTAACTAGTCACAAGCGTATTCATACAGGAGAGAAGCCATATCACTGTGATATCTGTGGTAAATCATTCTCTCAAAGTGGCAACTTAGCTACTCACAAACGTTTCCATACATGAGAAAATCCTTTTCTCTGTAAGTGGTGACTAAACCCTTTACCATGCAGATTATTCTGTTGAATGTGATGTTTATTTATTCACATTATTTTCAATTTGTCATGCATTATCTCACAGCTTTCAAGTTCTTATAACATGACTGTTTATATTTGGAATGACATTGTAGGGTAGGTGTAAGCGGCTGAGTCTGGCTAGTTTGATCATAAAATAGGTGGAGAATTTGAACCAGATATGGCCACTTTAAATGCTAGTGGGTTAACCCTACAAGGACCATAGGGGTAACTTTTTGACTGCCATTGAAAATCTATACTTTAATACAATTTGTTTTAAATATCAGCAAATGCAGTGAATATATTCTTTTAGCATTTATTTACATGTAAAAAAAACATATATATCTATAGACACATATATATGAAATGATGCTCATGATTGTACATTCAATACAGTTGTAGAAATTAAAAAGTAATAAGCAAAATTGATGATAAATGACCGTTTGGTACTTCTAGTGTTAACTAAATGTGCATCTGTTCATATAGATGTGTGAATATCAATGTGACAATTCATGTGAACAAGAAGCATTTTGGCCTCCTCCTACACTGGTGATAATGTTGTGGGCTTTCTCCATGGCAATAACCAAGCAACTCATCAGGGAATTGTTATAAATGTCAAAGAAAAAAAAAATGAACGATCTCTCTAACTAACTATATTCACACAGGAGAGGAGATAGAACAGTGTGTGATAAGAACCTCCCAACTGTGTAGTTTATGTCACCACACCTTAGATAACTTACTGCTTGCCAACCCTGGTCAAACCATCCAACCCAT
>NC_069008.1:5756290-5758915 GCF_001194135.2 Octopus bimaculoides | reverse complement strand
CCATCCAACCCATGCCAGCATGGTCAATGGACATTAAATGCTAATTAGGATGATGTGTGTATTTCAATATTGCCAACATGGATCACAAAATCAAGGTTGGACTAAATCCATTGCAAAGATCAAATGGTCTTAAGTAGCCAATCAGTGTTTTAGCAAGTGTTTTTATCCCAAAGCAGATAAATTCTCTTCTTGTCCACCAGTCATATAAGGAATGGTCCCTCATGCTTTTGGGCAGAGAGAAGATGGAAGAGAGCGAGAGACAGATCAGATCACAAGAACCACTGCTGCCCAGCATACAAACTATGAACATGCTACAGAATTTCAACTATGATACAACTTCTACTGTTCCAGACAAAGGTTATTTAAAACTTGCAAAACCAGTTACTTCACAATATGTAAGACATTTGCCATGTATTTTTATAAGGGGTTGTAATAAATAACAGTTGCATTGAATTTACCTGGTTCTTCTTGTCATTCATTTATCTTCTGTCACTCCAGGCACACAGACTAGACCAGTTGATGCATAACCAACGCACAGCTACATCAAGATGAACCAGCCACAGTTAATTTAAGCAAAACTCATAACCAACACTGAGTATAAATATGTGTGTATCTAAATACATCTTTGTGTCTGTGTTTGTCTTTAAATATTGCTTGACAACTAGTGGTGGTGTGTTTACATCCTCATAAATTAGCTGTTCAGCAAAAATGAATGATAGAATAAGTACCAGGCTTAACAAAAAGGTAAGAAGCGCGGTCGATTCATTCGACTGAAATTTCTTTCAGGCGTTGCCCCAGCATGGCCGCAGTCAGACGACTGAAACAAGTAATAAAGGAGAGATAAATAGACCAACACAAACGTATATGAAAGAATGGCCATTTTTACATAGTACAAGATTAATAGTAACTCGATGACGTTCGTATATGGTGCACTGAATCTAAATTGAAGTTGATAAGAACGCCAGGGTATGGGTGGGACGGTACATAAGGTTTGCGTAAGAACTGCCCCCAGGGCCGAGGTAAGGCCCCGGAGCAGAAGGAAAATGAGAAAGTGCCCCCCCCCCCATTGGACGGGGGACACGGAGAAAGTTGAGGAAAGTCGTTTTATTAATTAAAAAGCAACCATGCCATTTGAAAAGTATTTCTATGCAATTTCATTAAAAGCTATTTATTTTCCTCAAAGTTACCAGCGAAAACGTTGGATCTTGTGAACTTTTCGAAGTCCTCTCTCTACCCCATTCGGAAAAAAATTAAACCCACAAATTTCTTTATAACCGTAATGTATGCCGTTTGAAAGGTATTCATTAAAAAACCCCTTTTTCATAAGAGTTATGAGGGAAAAACTCGCGTCTTGTGAATATTCCTTAGTCCTCTCCTCACACCGCGCATTTTTGTTTTCATATACCTTTCGTACACATTTATTTTCACATCACTTGCACTTTTTTCTCGTTTCCGGATAATATTGTAAATATTAAGAGGGTTTTTTTTTCTTCTCCAGAACAAATTCCGAAACGGTCGTAATCTACGCCATCCCTGGCGTATGTATTGAAAATTTCATTAAAATTTATCCTTTTTGTCTGAAAGTTTCGAAGAAACAAACACGAAAGAGGTACAAATTGTGTAGGTATTTCCAAATTAGTAAACTTTGCCCTTCACCTTTTTGCTGGGATTTAATAAAATAAATACCAGTTGACTACTGAGGTCCAGGTAATCGACTTAGGCAGCAGCCCCCAACCCGAAGTTGCTGGCCGGTACTACTAAAGCAGCACGGTCCCGAACGCGCAGTCGCGCGTCCGTGCCAGCCAGTCGTGAGTGGTCGATCCCAACCCCAACCCTAAACGCGTATTCATTTGCACACGCGGGTTAGGGTTAGGATTAGGGACAGGGTCAGGGCTAGGATCGACCACTCACGACTAGCTAGCGCGGACACGCGACCGCGCTCTCGGGACCGTGCTGCTTTAGTAGTACCTTGCTGGCCTTGTGTCAAAATGTGAAACCAACATTTCATGCACATGCGCACTAAACGTACTTCCGCCTCCATTCATTACATCTTGACAAACATGTCTGGCGCTAGAATTTCTCTTTATAAACTCCCGAACACATTTATAATACATTTCTCAACCACCTGATGCACTTCTAACAACAACACTATCCTTTATAAGAACATTTCCGTAAGTATTAAACAATGGAAACATTTAATCTTTTAATACTTTGTGTCTCAGATGTCTTTTGATCGACATTTGGCTGCTATTTCTAGCTATGGAGGCTGCTTTCTACACGATCCATCATTTCCACGTTAGTTTGTTGTGTGTTTTAGTTGGAGAAATATCCTCAAATACACTCCAACCACAGACATATTGAGAAAGCAATGCTTTATTATAAGTTATCGAGTGTATATTCATCGATATAGAGAAGGGGACATAATTAGAAAGCGGGGCAACATGAGTAACTAACCCTTTTGACACTTTTCTATTGGACTTTTCACTGAGTGTTTGTGAATTTGTGTTCTATGCATGGGAATTCATACGATTATGCCGAAACCGAATATATATATATATATATATTTGGAACTGTCATGCTATTAGCTGTCAGAAGTGAAAGTGCTCACTGCTAGTGAAGTATCTG
>NC_069008.1:5739556-5755572 GCF_001194135.2 Octopus bimaculoides | reverse complement strand
CAGGCAGACAGACAGATACTTCACTAGCAGTGAGCACTTTCACTTCTGACAGCTAATAGCATGATAGTGCCATATATTTTTTTGATGCGTGATTTAAGGGTTATTTAGCTGTTGTTTTTAGCTCATCTCATGATCACCTACCCTCCACGTTTGTTTGTCACTCTGACGTATTGATGTTTTCCATCATCACATCTAATAGTCCATTGCTGGGATTTAAGCCAAAACTTTGGACTGTCCATATTTGAAATTTTGATTTAAAAAAAAAAAAAATTTCACAACGGAGACACACAAGGTAGGATCCGCAAAGAAACCTAGGAAGGATTGCAGGTAGAATTTACATTTCTCAGCTGAGTGAAGTGGAGGAACTTGTCTTGCGCAAGGGAACAACATGCTGCTGAGAATTGAAATCATGACCTTATCGTGAGCTATACACACACATCATCATCATCATCGTTTAACGTCCGCTTTCCATGCTAGCATGGGTTGGATGATTTGACTGAGGACTGGTGAAACCAGATGGCTACACCAGGCTCCAATCTGATTTGGCAGAGTTTCTACAGCTGGATGCCCTGCCTAACGCTAACCACTCAGAGAGTGTAGTGGGTGCATTTACGTGCCACCTTCACGAAAGCCAGTCAGGAGGTACTGGCAATGGCCACGCTCAAAATGGTGTATTTTACGTGCCACCTGCACAGGAGCCAGTCCAGCGACACTGGCAACGATCTCGCTTGAATGTCTTTACACGTGCCAGGAAGGCGTCAGTGCCATATATATATATCACACACACACACATATATATGGTTCCGGGTTCAGCCCCACTGTGTACCACCTTAGGCAAGTATTTTCAACAATAATCTCTGGCTAACCAAAGCCTTGTGAGAGGATTTGCTTGGACAGAAACTGGAAGAAGCCCAATATATGTGTGTGTGTGTGAATGTGCACCTGAAGTTTAGAAGTATGTTAGCTTCACACAAGATTTTCTGATGTAAATTTTAATAAATTAAAAAGTTCTTTTTTTCAAGTAAATGTTTATTTCTAGAGTTTATCTCTAAGGAAATGTTGAATCTGTATTTTTTAAGTAACTTCTATATCTTACACTGTTGTTTCTTCATTATTTCAGAATATCAGATGACATTGGAATAACTGAAGATACATTCTCATTATTTATCATCTTTTAAAGACCAAAATGAAAATATTGTACAGAGCAGATATATAAGATTGTTTCTGTAAATCTATGGTAGAATTCCTCTGATATATTTACTCTGAAATGTGTTATTAGCAAACTTTGTGGACATCACTGGCTGGAGTGTCTACAAGATGAGTGTGTTTGCAGATTAAACTTGGATAAATTTATTAAAGTATTTTGGGACAAAGGTAACACTGGACAGAAACACAGCAGTTGAAATATTTGTAAACAAAAGACTATAGAAGCGAAAAAGAAAAAATATATATATATATATTGTGATTTTTAAAGAAAAATAATGGAAAAGAATGAGAAATTGATGGAACTGACTTTTCCAGAAGATAGAGAAAAAGGGAGACGAAAATTGTCACATGACTGTGATGTCTGTAAAAAGTCTTTCTCTCAAAAGAGTCACTTGAATATGCACAAACGTATTCATACAGGGGAGAAGCCATTTCACTGTGATATCTGTGGTAAATCATTCTCTAAAAAAATTAACTTCACTACACACCAACGTATTCATACAGGAGAGAAACCATTTGACTGCGATATTTGTGGTAAAGCATTCTCTAAAAAGATTAACTTGACTACACACCAACGTATTCATGCAGTGGAGAAGCCATTTCACTGTGACATCTGTGGTAAATCATTCTCTAAAAAAATTAACCTGACAACACACCAACGTATTCATACAGGGGAAAAGCCATTTCACTGTGACATCTGTGGTAAATCATTCCCTCAAAGTAATAACTTGACTACACATCAACGTATTCATACAGGGGAGAAGCCATTTCACTGTGACATTTGTGGTAAATCATTCCCTCAAAGTAATAACTTGACTAGACACAAACGTATTCATACAGGAGACAAGCCTTATCGCTGTGATGTTTGTGGTACATCATTCTTTGAACAAAGTGCTTTAAATTCTCACAAACGTGTTCATACAGGGGAAAAGTTATTTCACTGTGATATCTGTGGTAAATCATTCTTTCAAAAAGGTAGCTTGACTGCACACAAACGTATTCATACAGGAGAGAAGCCTTATGATTGTGACGTGTGTTTTGCATCATTCTTTGGCCGAAGTGCTTTTAATTCGCACATGTCTTTTCATACAGGGGAGAAGCCATTTCACTGTGACATCTGTGGTAAATCATTCTTACAAAAAGGTAGCTTGACTACACACAAACGTATTCATTCAGGAGAGAAGCCATATCACTGTGATGTCTGTAGTTCATCATTCTCTGATCGAAGTGCTTTAAATTCTCACATACGTGTTCATACTGGAATGAAGCCATTCCACTGTGACGTTTGTGGTAAATCATTCTCTGTAAGCATTACATTAACTAGACACAAACGTATTCACACTGGAGAGAAGCCTTATCGATGTGATGTCTGTGGTAAATGCTTCTCCCTGCAAACTGCTTTAAATTCTCACAAACGTGTTCATACAGGATAAAAGCTATATCAGTGTAACATCTGTAGTGAATCATTTTCTGTAAGTGGTGATAAATGACTGCTCGGTACTTCTAGTGTTAGCTAAATGTATAACTATCTATATTGATGTATGACTACCAATGTGACCATTCGTAAGAACCATAAGCATTTTCAGCTTCTAAACTGGTGGTAGTGTTGTGGGCTTTCTCCATGGCAATAACCAAGCTTTTCATCAGGGAATTGCTGTAATTGTAAGAGTTCCTTCTATGCGAAAGAAGAAACAATAAAAAAAAAAAGGGAAACTCCCTAACTGTAAATTACACTCTCAGAGTGGTTGATGTTAGGAAGGGCATCCAGCCGCAGCAAACATGCCAACTCAGATTAGTGTCTGGTGCAGCCTTCTTGCTTGGCAACCCGGGTCAAACCATGCAACCCATGCCAGAATGGACAACAGACATTGGATGACGTGTGTATTTCAGTATTGTCAACATTGATCATGAAATCAGGGTTGGACTAAATCCATTGCAAAGATCAAATGGTCTTATACACCTAATTGGTGTTTGAGCAACAGTTTTTATCCCAACAAAGAAAAATTCTCTTCCTGTCCACCAATTATTATATAAGGAATGGTCCCTCATGCTTTTGGGTAGAGAGAAGATGGAAGAGATAGAGAGAGAGACACAGATCAGATCACAACAACCGATGCTGCCCAACACACAGAACCAAGCCATGAACTTGCTACAGAATTTCAACCATGATACAACTTCCACTGTTCCAGACAAAGGTTATTTAAAATTTGTCAAACCAGTTACTTCACAATATGTAAGACATATGCCATGTATTTTTATAAGGGGTTGTAATAAAATAAGTCACATTGAATTTACCTGGTTCTTCTTGTCATTCTTATATATATGGTAACTCCAGGCACACAGACTAGACCAGTTGATGCATAACCAACACACAGCTACATCAAGATGAACCAGCTACAGTTTACTTAAGCAAAACTCATAACCAACACTCATTATAAATATATATGTATCTTTTTACCTTTTTGTGTTTGTCTCTCAGAATTCCTTGACTTGTGGTGGTGTGTTTGCGTTCTCGTAACTTAGCTGTTCAGCAAAAGGGTCGACAGAATAAGCACCAGGCTTAGCAAAAATATAAGTACTAGGGTTGATTCATTCGAATAAAATCTCTTCGAGGCAGTGCCCCAGCATGGCCGCAGTCAAATAACTGAAACAAGTAAAAGATGAAAGAAACACGCATGAAACAATGGCTATTTTAGGACAATGCAAGATTAAGAGCAACTGGATGAGGTTAATACTTGCTGGAGCCTAGCAGCGGGAAGTTTAGACAGTGTCACGTGACAACTTGCTGGGGCAGCCTGCTGGAGCCTAGCAGCAGGTATAAAAAGGGGAATTTGACAAGACAGTCAGTCGGACGCTGACACTCGTTGATGCTGCATCGAAGAGGCCAGGGAAGAGAAGAAAGAAGACATGCACCCAACACCAGAGCTGAAGACACCTCCGAAAGGCGGGGCACCGCCACGTCAAAACGGTAGAGGAGTAGGGGCCGAAACCGGACGTGGTTCCTCCAGATGATGTCTTGAGCTAACTGGACCCTATAAAGGAGCTGTTGTGGTAGCAGACCACGAAACATGGTTGAAATTCCTGCTGAGCTGAATCTGTATTGAAGTTGACAGGAACATAGAGTATGAATGGGAGGGTTCATGAGGTGTGCAGTTCTTTGGGTAAATAAAAATGGGTTGTGGTACTGAAACACTGGAAATGATCTGAGAAAAGGAAAGAGTCTAATATTAAACATATTGGAATGGGTGGATAGAATACGGTTCATAAAATTACAGCCGAATGGAATGGAGTCAGGATGAAGTTACTCCTACATTCATAGTCATTATAGACTACATCCTTGTGTTTGTGTCTATGTATGTCTATAAATATATACATATAGGCGTAGGAGTGGCTGTGTGTTAAGTAGCTTGCTTACCAACCACATGGTCCCGGATTCAGTCCCACTGCGTGGCACCTTGGGCAAGTGTCTTCTACTATAGCCTCGGGCTGACCAAAGCCTTGAGTGGATTTGGTAGACGGAAACTGAAAGAAGCCCGTCGTATGTATGTATATATATATATATGTATGTGTGTCTGTGTTTGTCCCCCCATCATCGCTTGACAACCGATTCTGGTGTGTTTATGTCCCCGTAACTTAGCGGTTCAGCAAAACAGACCGATAGAATAAGTACTAGGCTTACAAAGAATAAGTCCTGGGGTCGATTTGCTCGACTAAAGGCGGTGCTCCAGCATGGCCACAGTCAAAAGACTGAAACAAGTAAAAGAGTATATATAATATATATATATTTTATGAAGATTTCGAGCGTGGCCGTTTCCAGTACCGCCTGACTGGCCTTCGTGCCGGTGGCACGTAAAAGCACCCACTACACTCTCGGTGTGGTTTGTGTTAGGAAGGGCATCCAGCTGTAGAAACTCTGCCAGATCAGATTGGAGCCTGGTGTAGCCACCTGGTCCACCAGTCCTCAGTCAAATAGTCCAACCCATGCTAGCATGGAAAACGGACGTTAAACGATGATGATGATTACGATTATACACACACACACACACACACATATATATATATATATATCATCATCATCATCATATACACACAAATAAAGGTTACAAATCTCAGTGAGGGATAGCAAAATGCTATGAAAGTACTGTTGAGTTACCTGTACAAGTAACGTTGAACATTATAGTTAGTACTCAACTGCAAGGTAACTATGGAAACCGTGGTTTATATTTATTCTAACAAGATAAGAAAATAGAGAGGTAATAAATAAGTTATTGTTTTTTTTTAATTGAAAAATAGACAAACATCGCTTACAGCTTTTTCAGTTACAGCACTTCAGAAAATTAATAAAATTTTTAATTATTTGAAAGTTGTATCTCGTCAGAGGTATTTTAAGGTATAGAAAATAGGTGTTCAATTCCTGCATGTAGTGTAAACAGCCTCAGATGATATTTAACTTTCAAATAATTTATTTATTTTATTTATTAATTTTCCAAAAGTCTGGAATTGAAGAAGCTTTTTCCTCAAAGTTATCGGCGAAAACGTCGGATCTTGTGAATTTTTCGAAGTCTACTACCTACCCCCTCGGAAAAAAAATTTACCCACAAATTTCTTTATAACCGTAATGTATGCCGTTTGAAAGGTATTTATATAAAGTTTCATTTAAAAACCCCATTTTCCTAAAAGTTATGAGGCAAAAACTCGGATCTTGTGAATATTCCCTAGTCCTCTCCGAAACCTCGCCATTGCTTAACGCGCATTTTTGTTTTCATATTCCTTTCATACGCATTTTTTTTTATACCCAAGCACTTTCTTTTCTTTTTTTTTTTGAACAAATTCCGAAACGGTCGTAATCTACACCATCTGTTGCGTATGTATTGAAAATTTCATTAAAAATTATCATTTTTGTCTGAAAGTTACGAAGAAAGAAACCCGAAAGAGGCACAATTGTGGGCACTACTTAAGCAGCGTGGTCCCAAACGCGCAGTCGCGCTAGCTAGTCGTGAGTGGGCGATCCTAACCCTAACCCTAAACACATATATTCATTTGCACACGCGAGCACGCGCACTTTTTGTAGGATCGACCACGCACGACTAGCTAGCGCAGGTGCGCGTTCGGGACCACTCTGCTTTAGTAGTACCACAATTGTGTAGGTATGTCCAGATTAGTAAACTTTGCCCTTCACCTTTTTGCTGGGATTTAATAAAATAAATACCAGTTGACATCTGAGGTCCAGGTAATCCACTTAGGCAGCACCACCCACTCCGAAATTACTGGCCTTGTGTCAAAATGTGAAACCAACATTTCATGCACATGCGCACTAAATGTACTTCCGCTTCCATTCAGTACGTCTTGAATTTCTTTTGATCGACTCCCAAACACATTTATGATACATTTCTCTATCATCTCACGCACTTATAACAACAACACTATCCTTTATAATAACATTTCCGTAAGTATTAAACTATGAAAACATTAAATCTTTTAATACTTTGTGTCTCAGATGCCTTGATGTGTGCGGCATTTGGCTGCTATTTCTAGCTATGGAGGCTACCTTCTACTCGCTCCATCGTTTCCACGTTTGTTTGTTGTGTGTTTTAGTTGGAGAAATATTCTCAAATACACTCCCACCACAGAAATGTTGAGATACCAATGCTTTATAATTTATCGAATGTTTGTTTCTTGATATGGGGAAAGGGACAAAATAGGTAAGCGGGGCAAAATGAGTAATTTCTAAGTTCTTTATATACTCCCTACCTGTTTTGAATTATTTACATTGTGAGTATTGCTATATTATGTTTAGGAATGACAATTGGTTGTCATGGTTGATGAAGCTGCAGTCCGAAACATTGTCAGTTGCCAGGTGTTTTTTTTTTATTTTCAGGAGGTTTTCCCGCAACTTTCAACCCGATTGTAATTCATGTTGCTAATAAAATATCTGGACGATCTTTCTGATAAGATCTGCTGTGCAAAAAAAAAAAAAGGCGGAATTCTGCCATCAACACTTGACAATCACTGTTGGTGTGTTTATGTCCCCATCATTTAGCAGTTTCACGAAAGAGGTCAATACAATATGTACTAGGCTCAAAAAATAAGTCCTAGGTAGATTTGATTGACTAAAACCCTCTAAGATGATGCTCTAGCATGGCCACAGTCAAAACAGCTGAAACAAGTACAAGACTATTTGTGTGTGAATGTGTAACTGGAGTTTACAAATATTTTATCTTCACACAAGATTTTCTCATGTAAATTTTAATAAATTAAAAAGTTCTAGTAAATATTTATTTCTAGAGTTTATCTCCATGGAAATGTTAAATCTGTATTTTTTTAAGTAGCCTCTATATGTTACACTGTTGTTTCTTTATTATTTCAGAATATCAGATGACATTGGCATAACAGAAGATAAATAGAAGCAAGAAGAAAAATGTCTATATATTATGAATTTTGAAGAATGGAAAAGAGTGAGAAATTGAAAGATCTGACTTTTCCAGAAGATACAGAACAAGGGGAACAAAAATTGTCGCATGACTGTGATGTCTGTATAAAGCCCTTCTCTGAAAAGGGCCACTTGAATAAGCACAAACGTATTCATACAGGGGAGAAGCCATTTCACTGTGATATCTGTGGTAAATCATTCTCTAAAAAAATTAACCTGACAACACACCAACGTATTCATACAGGAGAGAAGCCATTTCACTGTGAAGTTTGTGGTAAATCATTCCCTCAAAGTAATAACTTGACAAGACACAAACGTATTCATACAGGAGAGAAGCCATATCGCTGTGATGTCTGTGGTACATCATTCTCTGACCAAAGTGCTTTAAATTCTCATATACTTGTTCATACAGGGGAGAAGCTATTTCACTGTGACATCTGTGGTAAATCATTCTCTCGAAAAGGTAGCTTGACAGCACACAAACTTATTCATACCGGAGAGAAACCTTATGATTGTGGTGTATGTTTTGCATCATTCCTTGGCCGAAGTGCTTTAAATTCTCACAAGCGTATTCATACAGGAGAGAAACCATTTCACTGTGACATCTGTGGTAAATCTTTCTGTCAAAAAGGTAGCTTGACTACACATATACGTATTCATACAGGAGAGAAACCTTATCACTGTGATGTCTGTGGTACATCATTCTCTCTGCGAAGTGCTTTTAATTCGCACATGCGCTTCCATACAGGGAAGAAGCCATATCCTTGTGATATCTGTGGTAAATCATTCTCTCAGAAGGGGAGTTTGACTACACACATACGTATTCATACCGGAGAGAAGCCTCATCACTGTGATGTCTGTAGTATGTCATTCTCTGACCCAAGTGCTTTAAATTATCACATGCGTGTACATACCGGGGAGAAGCCATTTCACTGTGACATCTGTGGTAAATCATTCCCTCAGAGTAATAACTTGACTAGACACAAACGTATTCATACAGGAGAGAGGCCTTACAGCTGTGATGTCTGTGGTACATCATTCTCTGATCGAAGTGCTTTAAATTCTCACATAAGTGTTCATACAGGGGAAAAGCTATTTCACTGTGATATCTGTGGTAAATCATTCTCTCGAAAAGGTAACTTGGCTACACACAAACGTATTCATACCGGAGAGAAACCTTATCACTGTGATGTCTGTAGGACATCATTCTCTGACCGAAGCGCTTTAAATTCTCACATCCATGTTCATATAGGATAGAAGCCATATCATCTGTAGTAAATCATTTTCTCAAAGTAGAGCTTAACTTCTCACAATCATCTTCATTCCGGAGAGACACCATATTCCTGTAATATCTGTTCTCTTTCAACAGTGCTTTAACTTATTATGAAGGAGAGAAGCCATGTTACTGTGACATCTGTAATAAATGTTTCCCTTTTAATAGTAAGCTAATTAATCGTAAACATATTGAGACACCCTATTCTTGTGGTGTCTGTGGTAAATCATTCTCCCAAAATGACAACTTAGCTACTCACAAACGTTTCCATACAGGAGAGAAGCCATATCACTGTGATATCTGTGGGAAATCATTCTCTGTGAGTTCTAATCAGACATATCCACACAGGAAACACAAACGAGATCATAGCAAGGGTGAAGTGTTCCCACTGATATTTGTGGTAAATCTTTCTCTATAAGTGATGATCATGATGGTGATAATGGGCGTGATTCAATGTTGTCAACATTGATCATGCAATTAACATTAGACTAAATCCGTTGCAAAGATCAAATGGTCTTAACTAACCATTTAGTATTTGAGCAACAGTTTTTATCCCTGCACAGAGAGAAAGAGATCAGATCAGAACGACCGACGCTGCCCAACACACAGAACCAAGCCATGAACTTGCTACAGAATTTCAACCATGATACAACTTCCACTGTTCCAGATAGAGTTCCTTAAAATTTGTCAAACCAGTTACTTCACAATATGTAAGACATTTGCCATGTATTTTTATAAGGGGTTGTAATAAATAACAGTTGCATTGAATTTACCTGGTTCTTCTTGTCATTCATTTATCTTCTGTCACTCCAGGCACACAGACTAGACCAGTTCATGCATGACCAACACACAGCTACATCAAGATGAACCAGCCACGGTTATCTGAAACAAAACATGACATTCTATATATACATATCCATATATGTCTTTGTGTTTGTCTTTCAGTATTGCTTGACAACCGGTGTTGGTGTGTTTATGTCCCCATTACTTAGTAGTTCAGCAAAAGAGACCGATAGGATAAGCATCGGGCTTAACAAAAAGCAGTCATTGCCTCTCTGAAGTCTAAAGTTCGAAGATCATGCTTCACTACCTCGTCCCATGTCTTCCTGAATCTACCTCTACCTCAGCTTCCTTAGATACTGGCATTTCTTTATAAAGCTGTTCTTTCCAAATGCATCACATGACCATACCAGCACAGTTGTCTCTCTTGCACACCACATCTAATTCCTCTTACGCCTAACTTTTCTCTCAAGATGTTTACACTCTGTGGAATGTGCACTGACAATGCACATCCAGCAAAGGATACTGGCTTCATTTCTTTCAAGCCAACGTCTGTCATCAGTTGTCACAACCCAGATTTCACTGCCATACAGCATAGCTGTTCACACACAGTCATCATACAATCTGCCTATCACACTGAGAGAGTGGCCCTTTGTTGCTAGCAGAGGTAGAAGCTCTTTGAACCTTGCCCAGCCTAAGCTTATTCTCACAGCTATGCTCTTAGAGCAGCCACCTCCACTATTAACTAACGTGGCGCAATACAGTATGATGATGCTGCCCTACATCATTGCCCAGGTACTTGAAATATCTTGAGGTAACATTTCCATCGAGAGAAGGCACGAAACAACAAAATGGATCCTGGTGTGAATTGTATATAAATGAAGGTACTGTAATGGCATCAAGTAATTGTTGGCACTCCGTCGCTTACGACGTTGAGGGTTCCAGTTGATCCGATCAACGGAACAGCCTGCTCATGAAATTAACGTGCAAGTGGCTGAGCACTCCACAGACACGTGTACCCTTAACGTAGTTCTCGGGGATATTCAGCGTGACACAGAGTGTGACAAGGCTGACCCCTTTGAATTACAGGCACAACAGAAACAGGAAGTAAGAGTGAGAGAAAGTCGTGGTGAAAGAGTACAGCAGGGTTCGCCACCATCCCCTGCCGGAGACTCGTGGAGCTTTAGGTGTTTTTGCTCAATAAACACTCACAACGCCTGTTCTGGGAATCGAAACCGCGAATCCGCTGCCCTAACCACTGGGCCATGGCGCCTCCACGGCATCAAGTAATAAATCTCCCTTATATAGAAAGATGAATTCCATACATGAATTTGTGTTTGTTTATCACATGATGACAATAAGTGACTTGCATATGTTATTTTATTTATCAAGGCAGTAATGGCAATTATATAATCTACATTTATAAAATTCTTTGCCTGCCTGTTCCCAATGCATTCTCAGACAGCTCAACCAAATTAAATCAAATTTTACATGATAATAGAAGTAGAAGACAGTTGACCAAGCAACCATGCAGTGGGACTGAACCCAGGACCATTTAGTTGGGAAGCAAGCTTCTGACTACACAGCCATGCATATTGGTTTTAATAGTTTCATAAAAAAATTCATGCGAAACAAATTCAAAGTCTTGAAGAAATTGTCTTTATTCCAAAAGTATCCCGCAAGTAAGTTAGCTTCAATGTGGTAACATAAACTATAGAGTTGAGAAGTTGTTACCACACACTGTTCCATCTCCTCTCTCATGTGAATACATTTACAGCGTCACTTTTTATTGTTTTGGATTAGAAGGAACTCTGACAATTATAATAATTCCCTAATGAGTAGCTTGGTTATTGCTATGGAGGAAGACCACAACATTACAACCATTTTCGGAGGGGGCCAAAATGCTTATTGTTCTTATGAAGTGTCACATTGACAGTCATATATCTATAAGAATAGATACACATTTAGTTCACACTAGAGTGGTCATTTATCAGCACTTGGTTATTACATACTAATTTCTACAACTATTGAATGTGCAATCATAAATATCATTTTATTTATGTATATAAAGATATATATTTTGCATGTAAATAAATGCTACAAGAATGTATTTTCGAATTCACTGCATTTGCTTATATTTAAAATAAAATTGTATTAAAGATTTTCAATGACAATCAAAAATTACTATTATGGTCTTTGTAAGAAGTAGGCAGTGATAGGGCTTTTCTCCAGTATGAATACGTTTGTGTGTAGTCAAGTAACTACTTGTGGAGAACAATTTACCACAGATATCACAGCGATATGGCTTCTCTCCTGTATGAAATCGTCTGTGTCTAGTTATGTCACTACTTTGAGAGAATGATTTGTCGCAGATATCACAAGAATATGGCATCTCTCCTGTATGAATAAGATTGTGTTTACCAAAGTTATGGCTTCTCTCCTGTATGAATATGTTTATGTTCAGTCAAAGCAGAGTTGCGAGGGAATGATTTACCACAGATATTACAGGAATATGGTTTCTCTCCTGTATGAATACGTTTGTGTTGAGTTAGGGTACTACTTTGAGTGAAAGATTTACCACAGATATCACAGTGATATGGCTTCTCCCCTGTATGAAAATACTGGTGGTTATTTAAAGCACTTTTTTCAGAGAATCTTGTACCACAGATACCACAATGATATGGCTTCTCTCCTGTATGAAGACGTTTGTGTGTAGTCAAGTGATGACTTCGAGAGAATGATTTACCACAAATGTCACACTGAAATCGCTTCTCCCCAGTATGAACAAATACATGAGAATTTAAAGCACTTTTGTCAGAGAATGATTTACCACAGATGTCACAGCGAAATGGTTTCTCCCCTGTATGAATACGGTTGTGTTTAGTCAAGTAAATTTTTCTAGTGAATGATTTACCACAAATGTCACAGTGAAATGGTTTCTCTCCTGTATGAATAGTTATGTGAGAATTTAAAGCACTCTGGTCAGAGAATGATGTACCACAGACATCACAGTGATAAGGCTTCTCTCCGGTATGAATACGTTTGTGTGTAGTTAAGCTATTACTCCGAGGGAATGATTTACCACAGATGTCACAGTGAAATGGCTTTTCCCCTGTATGAACACGTACGTGAGAATTTAAAGAACTTTGGTTAGAGAATGATGTACCACAGACATCACAGTGATAAGGCTTCTCTCCTGTATGAATACGTTTGTGTGTAGTCAAGTTATAACTTTGAGAGAATGATTTACCACAAACTTCACAGCGAAATGGTTTCTCCCCTGTATGAATACGGTTGTGTTTAGTCAAGTAAATTTTTTTAGAGAATGATTTACCACAGATGTCACAGTGAAATGGGTTCTCCCCTGTATGAATACGGTTGTGTTTAGTCAAGTTAATTTTTTTAAAGAATAATGTACCACAGACACCACAGTGATAAGGCTTCTCTCCAGTATGAATACATTTGTGTCTAGTCAAGCTATCTTTACGAGAGAGTGATTTACCACAAATGTCACAGTGAAATGGTTTCTTCCCTTCATGGAGATGCATGTGCGAATTAAAAGCACTTCGGTCATAGAATGATGTAAAACAGACGTCACAGTCATAAGTCTTCTCCCGTGCATGAATACGTTTGTGTGTAGTCATGCTACCTTTTTGAGAGAATGATTTACTACAGATGTTACATTGGTACGGCTTTTCCCCTGTATGAACACGTTTGTGAGAATTTAAAGCACTATGGTGAGAGAATGATGTACCACAGACATCACAGTGATAAGGCTTCTCTCCTGTATGAATACGTTTGTGTGTAGTCAAGGTATTACTTTGAGGGAATGATTTACCACAGATGTCACAGTGAAATGGCTTTTCCCCTGTATGAATACGTTTATGAGTAGTTAAGTTATTACTTTGAGGGAATGATTTACCACAGATGTCACAGTGAAATGGCTTTTCCCCTGTATGAATACGTTGGTGTGTTGTCAGGTAAAATTTTTTAGAGAATGATTTACCACAAATGTCACAGTGAAATGGCTTCTCCACTGCATGAATACATTTGTGCATATTCAAGTGACTCTTTTGAGAGAAAGACTTTTTACACACATCACAGTCATGTGATAATTTTTGTTTCCCTTTCTCGGTGCCTTTTGGAAAAGTCAAATCCTTTGCTTTCTCACTCTTTTCCATTATTCTTCTTTGAAAATTACAATATATATATTTTTTTTCCTTGTCTTTGGTTCTATAGTCTTTTGTTTACAAATATTTCGACTGCTGTATCTCTGTCCATTGTGTTACCTTTGTTCCAAAACTCTTTAGTAAATTTATCCACGTTTAATCTGCAAACAGACTCATCTTGTAGACACTCCAGCCAGTGATGTCTAGAAAGGTTGCTAATAACACATTTCAGAGTAAATATATCAGAGGAATTCTACCATAGATTTCTAGAAACAATCTTTTATATCTGCTCTGTACAATATCTTCATTTTGGTCTTTAAAAGATGATAAATAATGAGAATGTATCTTCTGTTATGCCAATGTCATCTGATATTCTGAAATAATAAAGAAACAACAGTGTAACATATAGAGGCTACTTAGAAAATACAGATTCAACATTTCCATAGAGATAAACTCTAGAAATAAATATTTACTTGAACAAAAGAACTTTTTAATTTATTAAAATTTATATCAGAAAATCTTGTGTAAAGCTAACATATTTCTAAACTCCAACTACACATTCATACACACACACACACATATATATATGTATATATATATATATATATATATATATAAACAAATAGTAAATGAGTATATGCATATATACGTACAGGTATGTGCATACCGACATCCACCTGTATGTATAGGTGCATATCTGGGTACAGGGCATTGCAAACAAAACGTAGACGAGAAAACACACAAGCCACATAGAAAACATTCTTCTTCATCAGCTACCCCCGTTTTAACACCGGCGTTTCGAAGAGCTGGGCAGGACGCATCGCTAAAACGGCTCTTCCCATGGACCGCAAATTAAATTTGTATACACAAATTAAACCTTGCCATGGAGGAATATATATATATATATATATATACCCAACATCGTTTTCCCAGTTAGACCTGGTGTTCGTCAAGGTTTGTGTCTTGGCTCCCACTCTGTTGAATGCCTACATGAATTGGAGACTTGGCTGAGTGGTGGCTCAATCGAATTATCGTGCAGTCAAGGCTAAAACTAAGATTACAAACCTAGATGATGCAGTTATTCTTGCTCAGTCTCTTCATATCTTAAGTAGCAATCTTCATTCAATGAACAAGGAAGTGGTATCACTTGGCTAAAGAGTCTCTTGGGTCAAGACAAAGATCTAGTCCTTCCTAGGTTTCTTGGAGGACTGCACAAATAAAATAACAGCTTAATAGCCCTTAAATCACGCATCAAAAATATATGTTAATCTGTTTTGTTCGGTTTTGGCATAATCGTATGAATTGCAATGAATAGAACACAAATTCGCAAACATTTTCTGAAAGTTCCACAAATAATCAAAAAGCCAACGCATGTTTAAAACATTATTCCACCATTTTTTTTTTTTCACAGCAGACTCCGTCACCTGTATTTGGGGATTGCAACCTCAGCAACGCTGATAACCAATTTTCACTCCTAAATATAAAGTAGCAATACTCAGTATTCGATACATTATAATAAATCATTGGTTTCTCAACATTTCTGTGGTTGGAGTCTATTTGAGGATATTTCTCCAACGAAAGCACACAACAAACAAACGTGGAAACGATGGAGAGTGTAGGAGGTTGCTTCCATAGCTAGAAATAGCAGCCAAATGTCGAACAAAACAAAGGACATCTGAGACACGAAGTATTGAAAGATTAAATGTTTTCATTGTTTAATACTTACGGAAATGTGTTTAGAATGTTGTTATAAGTGCGTCAGGTTGTAGAGAAATGTATTATAAATGTGTTTGGGAGTCGATTAAGAGATATTCTAGCATCAAACACGTTTGTCAAGATATAAGGAATTGAGGCCGAAGTACATTTAGTGCGCATGCGTATGAAATGATGATTTCACATTTTGGCCGAAGGCCAGCAATTTCGGGGCATGGGATGGTGCTTAAGTCAATTACATGGACCTCAGTAGCCAATTGGTATATATTTTATTGAACTCCCAAAAAGATGAAAGGCAAAGTGAATCTGGTAAATGTTTTGAGTAACCCCGAACAATTTTCACCAAGAAAAATAATAAAAAGAAACTCGGATTTTTTTTTTCCTTAGTGAAAAATCATACTGGGGAAAAGATAATGGGGGGGGGATTGAAATTTCCGAGGCTTCC
>NC_069008.1:5739134-5739499 GCF_001194135.2 Octopus bimaculoides | reverse complement strand
AAGGGTTTTGTGAAAATCGTGCGGAAGTTAACTCTAAAACTTATTTCTCATGCGCACTAAACGTACTTCCGCCTCCATTCATCGCATCACTAAAAGTCTCTCTGATGCTCAGAATTCCTCTTAACTCCTAAATGAATTTATAATAGATTTCTCTACCACCCGACGCACTTATAACAATAACACTATCCTTTATAAGAACACTTCCGTAAGTATTCAACAATATAAGCATTTAATCTTTTAATACTTCGTGTCTCAGATGTTCTTTGATGTGTGCGACATTTGGCTGCTATTTCTAGCTATGGAAGCAACCTTCTACTCTCTCCATCGTTTCCACATTAGTTTGTTGTGTGTTTTAGTTGGAAGAT
>NC_069008.1:5735748-5738786 GCF_001194135.2 Octopus bimaculoides | reverse complement strand
AGTTTCGAAATGTGTAAGCTTCACACAAGATTTTCTGATGTAAATTTTAATAAATCAAAATGTTCTTTTGTTCAAGTAAATATTTATTTCTAGAGTTTATCTCTATGGAAATGTTGAATCTGTATTTTCTAAGTAGCCTCTATATCTTACACTGTCTTTTCTTTATTATTTCAGAATATCAGATGACATTGGAATAACTGAAGATACATTCTCATTATTTATCATCTTTTAAAGACCAAAATGAAAATATTGTACAGAACAGATATAAAAGATTGTTTCTATGAATCTATGGTAGAATTCCTCTGATATATTTACTCTGAAATGTGTTATTAGCAAACTTTCAGGACATCACAGGTTGGAGTGTCTACAAAATGAGTCTGGTTGCAAATTAAACGTGGATAAATTTACTAAAGAGTTTTGGGACAAAGGTGACACTGGACAGAGATACAGCTGTTAAAATATTTATAAGCAAAAGACATAGAAGCAAATAGAAAAACAAAAAATATGTGATTTTCAAAGAAACAAAATGGAAGAAAGTGAAAAACTAAAGGAACTAATTTTTCCTGAAGATAAAGAAAAGGGGAGGAGGATATCACATGACTGTGATGTCTGTAAAAAGTCATTCTCTTATAAGAGCAGCTTGAATATGCACAAACGTATTCATACAGGGGAGAAGCCATTTCACTGTGTCATATGCGGAAAATCATTCTCAAACCGAAGTGATTTAAAATCTCACATTCGTATTCATACAGGAGAGAAGCCATATCAGTGTAACATCTGTAGTAAATCATTCACTCAGAATGGTGCTTTAACTTCTCACAAACGTTTCCATACAGGAGAGAAGCCATATCACTGTGATATCTGTAATAAATCATTTTCTGTAAGTAGTAACTTAATTACTCACAGACATATCCATACAAGAGAGAAGACATATCATTGTGGTGTCTGTGGTAAGTCATTCTCTTCAGCTAGTATCTTTGCTACACACAAGCGTATCCATACAGGAGAGAAGCGTTATCACTGTGACATCTGTGGTAAATCATTCTTTCAAAAAATCCACTTGACTACACACAAAGGTATCCATACAGGAGAGAAGCCATTTCATTGTGACACTTGTGGTAAATCATTCTTTCAACAAAATAACTTGACTACACACCAACGTATTCATACAGGGGAGAAGCCATTTCACTGTAATGTCTGTAGTAAATCATTTTTTCAAAAAAATAACTTGACTATACACAAACGTATTCATACTGGAGAGAAGCCCTATCACTGTAATGTCTGTAGTACATCATTCTCTTGCCAAAGTACTTTAAATTCTCACATAGGTGTTCATACAGGGGAGAAGCTATTTCACTGTGACGTTTGTGGTAAATCATTCTCACAGAATTATAACTTGACTAACCACAAACGTATTCATACAGGAGAGAAGCCTTATTGCTGTGATATCTGTGGTAAGTCATTTTCTCAAAGTGGCCACTTAGTTTCTCACAAACGTTTCCATACAGGAGAGAAGCCATATCGCTGTGATATCTGTGGTAAATTGTTCTCAAGAAGTAGTTGCTTGAATATGCACAAACATATCCATACTGGAGTGAAGTCATTTCACTGTAACATTTGTGGCAAATCATTCTTTCAACAAAATAACTTGTCTACACACAAACGTATTCATACAGGAGACAAGCCTTATCACTGTAATGTCTGTGGTACATCATTCTCTTACCAAAGTGCTTTAAATTCTCACATACTTGTTCATACTGGGGAAAAGCGATTTCACTGTGACATTTGTGGGAAATCATTTTCTCAAAACTATAACTTGACTAACCACAAACGTATTCATACAGGAGAGAAGCCTTATCACTGTGATATCTGTGGTAAATCCTTCTCTCAAAGTAGTGGCTTAGCTACTCACAAACGTTCCCATACAGGAGAGAAGCCATATCGCTGTGATATCTGTGGTAAATTGTTCTCCACAAGTAGTTACTTGACTACACACAAACGTCATCATACTGGAGAGAAACCCTATCACTGTAATGTCTGTAGTATATCATTTTCTTCACAAAGTGCTTTAAATTCTCACATACTTGTTCATACAGGAGAAAAGCGATTTCCCTGTGACGTTTGTGGTAAATCATTCTCTCAGAATTATAACTTGACTAACCATAAACGTATTCATACAGGAGAAAAGCCTTATCGCTGTGATATTTGTGGTAAATCATTCTCTCAAAGTGGCCACTTAGCTTCTCACAAACGTTTCCATACAGGAGAGAAGCCATATCGCTGTGATACTTGTGGAAAATTGTTCTCCAGAAGTAGTTGCTTGTCTATGCACAAACGTATTCACACAGGAGAGAAGCCATTTCACTGTGATATCTGTGGTAGGTCATTCACTCAACATGGCAACTTAACTTCTCACAAACGTGTTCATATAGAGAAGAAGCAAACCCATTGATAGTTGTGGTAAATTGATTTCGATAAGTGGTCACTGAACACTTTGCCCGACAGATTATTCTGTCGAATGTCATGTTTATTGACATTATTTTTCAATTTGTCATGCATTATCTCACAGCTTTCAAATTTTGATGATGTGATTGTTTATCTTCAGAATAATATTGTAAGGTAGGTGTAAGAGGTCAATTCTGGATAGTTTGAACATAAAATTGGTAGAATATTAGGGGCCTGATATGGCCACTTTAAATGCTAAAGGGTTAACCCTGCAAGGACCATAGCATTGAAAATCTTTATTCAGTCCAATTTATTTGAATATAAGCAAATGCGGTTAATAAAGGCTTTGAAAATACATTTTTAGTATTCATTTACATGCAAAACATAAATATATGTTGACATATTTGAAATGATGCTCATGATTGAACATTCAATACAGCTATAGAAATTAAAAAGTAATAAGCAAAAGTGGTGATTTGTGACCACTTGGTACTGTTAGTGTTTACTAAATGTGTATCCATTCATATAGATGTATGACTATCAATCAATGTGACAATTCATAAGAACAAGAAGCATTTTGAGCTCCTCCTAAA
>NC_069008.1:5734267-5735738 GCF_001194135.2 Octopus bimaculoides | reverse complement strand
TTCACTGCCATGTAGCATGGTTGTTCGTACGCATGCGTCATACAGTCATACAGTCATATATTCTGAGTTCAATTTCCACCGAGGCCGACTTAGCTTTTCATCCGTTTGGGGTCGATTAAATAAGTACCAGGTATGCACTGGGGTCGATGTAATTGACTTAATTCTTTTGTCCTTATTTGTCCCCTTTATGTTTAGCCCCCTGTAGACAATAAAGAAATAAAAAAAAAAGGGACTTTCTCTCTCTAACTGTAAATTTATTCACACAAGAGAGGAGATAAAACTGTGTGTGATAACAACTTCTCAACTCTATAGTTTATGTTACCACATCAAAGCTAACTTTTTTGCGGGATACTTTTGGAATAAAGACAATTTCTTCAAGACTTTGAATTTGTTTCGCATGAATTTTTTTATGAAACTATTAAAACCAATATGCATGGCTGTGTAGACAGAAGCTTGCTTCCCAACTATATGGTTCTGGTTTCAGTCCCACAGTGTGGTACCTTGATCATGTGTTTTATACTATAGCATTGGGCTGCCCAAAGCGTTATGAGTGGATGTGGAAGATGGAAACTGAATGAAGCCCATCATATGTGTGTGTTTGTATATTTTTAGGCCTGTGTATCTCTCTCACCCCCCACCCCCACTCCATCACTTGACAACTGATGTTTATGTCATTGTAACCTAGTAGTTCAGCAAAGGAACAGATGAAATGAGTACTGGGGTAGATTCATTTGAGTAAATGTTTCTCTAGGTGGTGCCACCCCAGCATGGCTGCAGTCGAGTGACTGGAACAAGTACAAGATGAAAGATACCCACACCAACACAAGCCTGCATGAAACAATGGCTGTTCTTAGACGAAGCAAAATTAAGAGTAACTGGATGAGGTTAATATATGCTGAGCTGGATTAGTTTCTGGTTGTTTTTTGTTCCTGTGAAAGTTGACGTAAACAAGGACTATGGGGTTCGTGAGGTGTGCAATTCCTTGGGTAAATAGAAATAGGGTGTGAAATTGAAACAAAAGGAAGGATCTAAGAGACAGGATGTGTTTGATATTGAACCTGTTGAAGTGGAAGTATGGAAAAAGGTTCAAAAGATTACAGGACATAGAAGTGTTGTGGGATGATGAAGTTACTTCTCCAGGCATTATCATTATAGACCACATCCTTGCCTTTCATCATCATTGTTTAACATCTGCCTTCCATGCTAGCATGGGTTGGACGGTTTGACTGAGGACTGGTGAAACCGGATGGCTGCACCAGGCTCCAATCTGATTTGGCAGAGTTTCTACAGCTGGATGCCCTTCCTAACGCCAACCACTCAGAGAGTGTAGTGGGTGCTTTTACGTGTCACCCGCACGAAGGCCAGTCAGGCGGTACTGGCAACGGCCACGCTCAAAATGGTGTATTTTACGTGCCACCCGCACAAGAGCCAGTCCAGGGTCACTGGCAACGATCTCGCTCGAAAATCCTAC
>NC_069008.1:5730949-5732264 GCF_001194135.2 Octopus bimaculoides | reverse complement strand
CTGGAAGTGGCGCTCGGCCAAAAAGATGCCCTGCGATGAACATCATCATCATCATCATCATCGTTTAACGTCCGCTTTCCATGCTAGCATGGGTTGGACGATTTGACTGAGGACTGGTGAACCAGATGGCTACACCAGGCTCCAATCTGATTTGGCAGAGTTTCTACAGCTGTATGCCCTTCCTAATGCCAACCACTCCGAGAGTGTAGTGGGTGCTTTTACGCGCCACCAGCACGAAGGCCAGTCAGGCGGTACTGGCAATGGCCACGCTCAAAATGGTGTATTTTACGTGCCACCCGCACAGGAGCCAGTCCAGCGGAACTGTCACGATCTCGCTTGAATGTCTTTACACGTGCCACCGGCACAAGTACCAGGAAGGCGACGCTGGGCACAGGTGCCAAGTTGCATCCTGTGGCATATCTGTTATCAAATCCTTCAACTGGGTAACCAAGGCAGAAGCAAATGCACTGAGCAAAATGTTAAGTTGCTGTTGAGCTGATTAGATATTCATGGCAAAGTATACCTTTACTTGCGTGAAGTACAAAGGAGCAGAGAGGAAAAGAGTGATGTTGAGGAATGTAGACTGATAGAAAAATATCAGTGTGAAAAACGATAGATCACCCAGGAGAATGAGGAAGAGGAGGAAAGCAAGATTGTATGTAGAGTACTAAACATGACAGCTGTAGCAGTGAGGAAGAACTTTACTGCACATGGCTGCTATATGTGGCGGCACTGTCACATGACCTCCATTCTATAATTTTAGTTCCCCGATGGTGTTTGTCCCCGTCTATGTTTAGCCCCTCGTGGGTAATAAAAAATATGACCCCTATGGGAAGATGAAGGAGACAGCAGCATTCAAAAGGAAAAGAAATAGCTCCACTGAAATTGTTAGGAAAACTGACCAAAAAGATGTAGGGTAAGAAGAGACAGGAAAAATGTTGACTCAACACATAAGAAGCATTTTATTCTTTCTTTTGGAGTCACCGTTTTAGTGAGGAGTCGAACATGCATCCAGTTTTCTTGTCTGTGTTGTGTTAAGCTGCATGTGCGTTGGTGCAACAAATGACATTCAGTCCAAGTTTAGATAACAAGGTTTTATACAACTGTCATCATCATCATCATCATCGTTTAACGTCCGCTTTCCATGCTAGCATGGGTTGGACGATTTGACTGAGGAATGGTGAAACCGGATGGCAACACCAGGCTCCAATCTAATTTGGCAGAGTTTCTACAGCTGGATGCCCTTCCTAACGCCAACCACTCAGAGAGTGTAGTGGGTGCTTTTACGTGTCACCCGCACGAAAACGGCCACGCT
>NC_069008.1:5726162-5730926 GCF_001194135.2 Octopus bimaculoides | reverse complement strand
CTCGAAAATCCTACGGGAGCCAGTCAGGCGGTACTGGCAACGGCCACGCTCAAAATGGTGCATCTCATGTGCCACCCGCACAAGAGCCAGTCCAGGGGCACTGGCAACGATCTTACTTGGCTTGCCGGGTCTTCTCACGCACAGCACATTTCCAAAGGTCTCGGTCAGTAGTCATCGCCTCGGTGAGGCCCAATGTACGAAGGTCTTGCCTCACCACCTCAGCCCAGGTCTTCCTGGGCCTACCTCTTCCACGGGTTCCCTCAACTGTTAGGGTGTGGCACTTTTTCACGCAGCTATCCTCATCCATTCTCACCACATGTCCATACCAGCGCAATCGTCTCTCTTGCACACCACAACTGATGCTTCTAATGTTCAGCTTTTCTCTCAAGATACTTACACTCTGACGGGTATTCACACAAAATAAATAAAGTTCATATGAAATAGTTAAAGGTGTACAAACGTGACTGTTTCATAGCTAGTGGAAATTAGATGGTCAGTAGTTGGCTGGAGAATAAGCTACTTGACATTAATGGTAAAGGGGTTCATCATATGTGATTCATGCTGGAACAGAAGAGAATAAGGAAGGCGCCAACTCCATAAAGAGCAAAACGAGTCAACTGCCCTGGTTTGAATCTTATTTGAGAAAAGAAACAATTGTTGTTAATATGTTGATTAATTAATAAATTAAATTTGTATCGATTACATCACTCTGTGTCTATATGGTTCCAGGTTTAGTTCTGTTGTTTACGTAAATATTTATTTCTAGAGTTTATCTCTAAGGAAATGTTGAACCTGTATTTTCTAAGTAGCCTCTATATCTTACACTGTTGTTTCTTCATTATTTCAGAATATCAGATGACATTGGAATAACTGAAGATACATTCTCATTATTTATCATCTTTTAAAGACCAAATTGAAAATATTGTACAGAGCAGATATATAAGATTGTTTCTGTAAATCTATGGTAGAATTCCTCTGATATATTTACTCTGAAATGTGTTATTAGCAAACTTTCTGGACATCACCGGCTGGAGTGTCTACAAGATGAGTCTGTTTGCAAATTAAACTTGGATAAATTTACTAAAGAGTTTTGAGACAAAAGTGACACTGGACAGAACAACAGCAGTAATGTAAACAAAAGAATATAGTAGCAAATAGAAGAAATATATATATATATATATATATACATATTGTGAATTTCAAAGAAACATAATGGAAAAGAGTAAAAATTTAAAGGAACTAATTTTTCCTGAAGATGCAGAAAAAGGAAGTAGAACCATATCACATGACTGCGATGTCTGTAAAAAGTCATTCTCTCAAAAGGGCTACCTAAATAAGCACAAACGTATTCATACAGGAGAGAAGCCATTTCACTGTGACATCTGTGGCAAATCATTCTCTAACCGAAGTACTTTAAAATCTCACGTACGTGTTCATACAGGAGAGAAGCCATATCACTGCAACATCTGTAACAAATCTTTCACTGTAAATAGTACCGTAACTAAACACAAACGTATTCATACAGGAGAGAAACCATATTCTTGTGATATCTGTGGTAAATCATACTCCAGAATTGACAACTTAGCTATTCACAAGCGTTCCCATACAGGAGAGAAACCATTTCACTGTGATGTATGTGGTAAATCATTCTCTAACCGAAGTGATTTAAAATCTCACATACGTGCTCATACAGGAGAAAAGCCATATCAATGTAATGTCTGTATGAAATCATTCTCTCAAAGTGGCAGCTTAACTTCTCACATACGTTTCCATACAGGAGAGAAGCCATATCACTGCGACGTCTGTGGTAAATCATTCTCTGAAAATGGTAACCTAACTAAACACAAACGTATTCATACAGGAGAGACACCATATTCTTGTGGCATCTGTGGTAAATCATTCCCCCGAAGTGACAGCTTAGCTTCTCACAAACGTTCCCATACAGGAGAGAAGCCATATCACTGTGATATTTGTGGTAAATCCTTCTCTCAAAGTGGCAACTTTGCTTCTCACAAATATTTCCATACAGGAGAGAAGCCATATCACTGTGATATCTGTGGTAAATCATTCTCTAAAAGTAGCCAATTAATCAGTCACAGACATAGCCATACAGGAGAGAAGTCATATCATTGTAGTGTCTGTGGTAAATCATTCTCTTCAGCCAGTGGCTTTGCTACACACAAGCGGATTCATACAGGGGAGAAGCCATTTAACTGTGATATGTGTGGTAAATCATTCCTTCAAAAAGATAACTTGACTAGACACAAACGTATTCATACAGGAGAGAAGCCATATCAATGTGACATTTGTAGAAAATCATTCTCTTGGAGTAGTGTTTTAACTTCTCACAAACGTATTCATATGGGAGAGAAGCCATATCACTGCAATATCTGTGGCAAATCCTTTACTCAAAATGGTAATTTAACTAGTCACAAGCGTATTCATACAGGGGAGAAGCCATTTCACTGTGACATCTGTGGTAAATCATTCTCTGAAAATGGTAAACTAACTACACACAAACGTATTCATACAGGAGAGGCACCATTTTCTTGTGATATCTGTGGAAAATCATTCCCCCGAAGTGACAGCTTAGCTGCTCACAAACGTTTCCATACTGGAGAGAGGCCATATCACTGTGATATCTGTGGTAAATCATTCTCTCAAAATGGCAACTTAGCTTCTCACAAACGTTCCCATACAGGCGAGAAGCCATATCACTGTGATATCTGTGGTAAAGCATTCTCTAAAAGCGGCAACTTAGCTTCTCACAAACATTTCCATACAGGCGAGAAGCCATATCACTGTGATATCTGTGGTAAATCATTTTCTCAGAGTAGCAACTTAGCTTCTCACAAACATTTCCATACAAGAGAGAAGCCATATTGTGGTGTCTGTTGTAAATCATTCTCTTCAGCCAGTAACTTGACTATACATAAGCGTATTCATACAGGAGAGAAGCCATGTCACTGTGATATCTGTGATAAATCATTCTCCCGAAATAGCAGCTTAGCTTCTCACACACATTTCCATACAGGAAAGAAGCCATATCGCTGAGATGTCTGTTGTAAATGTTTCTCCACAAGTAGTTGCTTGTCTAAACACAAACCTATCCATACTGGAGAGAAGCCATATCCTCGTGATATCTGTGGTAGGTCATTCTCTCAACATAGCAAATTATCTTCTCACAAATGTGTTCATAAGGGGAAGAAGCAATCCCACTGATATTTGTAGTAAACCCTTCTCTGTAAGTGGTGACTGAGCCCTTTACCATGAAGATTAGTCTCTCAAATGTGATGTTTATTTATTCACATTATTTTCTGTTTGTCATCCATTAACTCACAGCTTTCAAATTTTGGTGATGCGATTGTGTATTTTCAGAATGACATTGTAGGGTAGGTGTAAAAATAGAATATTTGGGCTGGATATGGCCACTTTAAATTCTAAAGGGTTAACCCTACAAGTACCAACATTACTTACTTCCTACAAAAACCATAGAGGTCATTTATGGTCACCTTGAAAACCTTTATTCAGTGCAATCTATTTTAAATATCAGCAAATGCAGTGAATAAAGGATTTGAAAATATATTCTTTTAGCATTTATTTACATGTAAAAAAAACATATATATCTATAGACACATATATATGAAATGATGCTATAATTGTACATTCAATACAGTTGTAGAAATTAAAAAGTAATAAGCAAAAGTGGTGATGAAAGACCGTTTGGTACTTCTGGTATTAAATGTGTATCTCTTCATATAGATGTGTGACTATCAATGTGACAATTCATAAGAACTATAAGCATTTTTCACCTCATTTTGGAATTGAAACAAAGGACAAGATGTGTTGAATATTGAACCTGTTGAAGTGAAAGTGTAGAAAAAGGTTCAAAAGATTACAGGACATTGAAATGGTGTGGGATGATGTGGTTCCTCTTCCAAGCATAGTCTTTACAGACCACATACTAGTTGTCGTGTGTGTAGATATGTATGTGTATAAGTAAATATATTACATGTTATGTATATATATATATTTCCTTATATTACCTCACCATTATCATTACTTAATGTCTGCTTTCCATGTTGGCATGGGTTGGACGGTTTGATTGAAAACTGGTAAGCTGTTGGGACTGCACCAGCTTCCAATCTGAATTTGGCATGGTTTCAATGGCTGGGTGCCCTTCCTAACGCCGATGACTCTGAGAATGTAATGGGTGTTTTTTACATTCCACTGGCAGAGGTGCCAATGACTTGACACTGGAATCGGTCATGTCTACTGTCTTGCCTGGCTTCACATATCTACACAAGCATGCTATTATTGCCAAAGGCCTTGGTTGTCTGCCACTGGCATGGGTGTCCATCAGACAGGATTGGCATCGGCTAAAACTGCGATTTCATTTTGCTCAACAGGTCTTCACGAGTACAGCATATTACCTAATGATTGAATGGTGCTTTCAACAGGCCAGTTACATGATACAGGCATCAACCACAACCACAATCTCACTTGGAATCATATCACTGCCTCCATGAGTTCATATATATATATATATCATCATCATCATCATCATCGTTTAACATCCGCTTTCCATGCTAGCATGGGTTGGACGATTTGACTGAGGACTGGTGAAACCGGATGGCAACACCAGGCTCCAGTCTGATTTGGCAGAGTTTCTACAGCTGGATGCCCTTCCTAACGCCAACCACTCAGAGAGTGTAGTGGGTGCTTTTACGTGTCACCCGCACGAAAACGGCCACGCTCGAAATG
>NC_069008.1:5717843-5723517 GCF_001194135.2 Octopus bimaculoides | reverse complement strand
CACAATGAAAGAAATATGTAATCAATCTACTCACCTTTCTGCAAAGATTTCTTTCAGAGTAATTACCTGCAGTAATATGACAAAGTTAATTCACATGAAATTAAAGTGGGTTTTTTTTCAATCAGTCTACTTGGGGAAAATACGGAGATTAAGGATACGGGAAAAATAAATTCAAATTTTTTTTATGAGAAATTCCGACCCAAACCTCGCCTCATCCTGCTGAAAACTGAAGAGATGGGGGATTGAAATTTTGAAAATACGATTTTTGAGAATTTTTTTTTTTTTTTTCAGAATCGGATCCTCCATAACCAAAAACTTGGGATTCTGTAAAAAGAATAATAAATATATATATATCCATTTCCCCCAAAATTATGACGGAAAAATTGGATCTTGTGAATTTTCCGAAAGTCCTCTCACCCCCAAAATTGCTGGCCTTGTGCCAAAATGTGAAATCAATATATTATACGCATGCGCACTAAACGTACTTCCGCCTCCAATCTATCATCTTTACAAATATGTCTGATTTTAGAATTTCTCTTAATTCACTCAGAAACACATTTATAATGCATTTCTCTACCACCTGATGCACTTATAACAACGGCATTATCCTTTGTAAGTATTAAACAATGAAAGCATTTAATCTTTTAATACTTTGTGTCTCCGATGTCCTTTGATGTATTCGACATTTGGCTGCTATTTCTAGTTATGGGGGCAACCTTCGGTGATCTTTCGGTACGATCACCCAACCTTCTATTCTCTCCATCGTTTCTACTTAAGTTTGTTTTGTGTTTTAGTTGGAGAAATATCCTCAAATGCACTCCAACCACAGAAATGTTGAGAAACCAATGCTTTGTTATTCATTGATTATATGTTTCTTGATATAAGGAAAGGGACAAAATAAGTAGGCGGGGCAAAATGAGTAATATCCCATTTTTTTCCAATCTAACATTATATTTTAAGCATTGGAGGCGCAATGGCCCAGTTGTTAAGGCAGCGGACTCACGGTGATAGGATCTCGGTTTCGATCCCCAGACCGGGCGTTGTGAGTGTTTATTGCGCGAAAACACCTAAAAGCCCCACGAGGCTCCGGCAGGGGATGGTGGCGAACCCTGCTGTACTCTTCCACCACAACTTTCTCTCACTCTTACTTCCTGTTTCTGTTGTGCCTGTAATTCAAAGGGGTCAGCCTTGTCACACTCTGTGTCACGCTGAATATCCCTGAGAACTACGTTAAGGGTACACGTGTCTGTGGAGTGCTCAGCCACTTGCACGTTAATTTCACGAGCAGGCTGTTCCGTTGATCGGATCAACTGGAACCCTCGACGTCGTAAGCGACGGAGTGCCAACATTGTAAGCATTGCCTCACCGTTTTGTATTGCTACTTTATATTTATGAATAAAGATTGGTCGTCATAATTGTTATTCTTGAAATTGAGTCCGAAAGGGTTAGGTGGCCAGTCCTTTTATTTTCAAGAAATTTCTCCTCAACTTCCAAATCGATTGTAATTGAGGTTGCTAGGAAACCAGTTAGAGGAACAAAAGAGACATTTGCTAATCCGCTCAATTCCAGCAAACAACCAAACAAAACCATTTTAATTAGAATATACAATCTGTAAATGGAATTGATCGATTATATGTATGATCTCAATTAAGACGATTGCAACGGGGGCAAAAAAATGCGGGAGATGGGGGTCGGGAAAGTGAATTTCCGAGGTTCCATCGCACCCCTCCCTCTTCGTTTTCCACGGAAAGAGTGCATTTCTCACCGCTTACGAGGTCGACTACGACGATTGTGTGTGTGTTTGTTATTTCTTTACTGCCCACAAGGGGCTACACACAGAGGGGACAGACAAACGGATTAAGTAACTGGTACTTATTTAATCGACCCCGAAAGGATGAAAGGCAAAGTCGACCTCGGCGGAATTTGAACTCAGAACGTAATGGCAGACGAAATACCGCTAAGCATTTCGCCCGGTGTGCTAACGTTTCTGCCAGCTCGCCGCCAACGACGATTGTGTATGTGTGTGTGTGAGTGTGAATGTCTAACTGGAGTTGAGAAATATGTCAGCTTCACACTAGATTTTCTGATGTAAATTTTAATAAATTTAAAGTTCTGTTGTTCTCCAGGAAAATGTTGAATCTGTATTTTTTAAGTAACTTCTATATCTTACACTGTTGTTTCTTTATTATTTCAGAATATCAGATGACATTGGAATAGCAGAAGATACATTCTCATTATTTATCATCTTTTAAAGACCAAAATGAAAATATTGCACAGAGCAGATATATAAGATTGATTCTATAAGTCTATGGTAGAATTCCTACGATATATTTACTCTGAAATGTGTTATTAGCAAACTTTGTGGACATCACTGTCTGGAGTGTCTACAAGATGAGTCTGGTTGCAAATTAAACTTGGATAAATTTATTAAAGTATTTTGGGACAAAGGTAACACTGGACAGAAACACAGCAGTTGAAATATTTGTAAACAAAAGACTACAGAAGCAAAAAGAAGAAAAATATATATCTATTGGGATTTTAGAAGAAAAATAATGGAAAAGAGTGAGAAACAAAAGGAACTGATTTTTCCTGAAGATAAGAAGAAAAAGAAGCAAAAATTGTCACATGACTGTGATGTCTGTAAAAAGTCTTTCTCTCAAAAGAGCAGCTTGAATGTGCACAAACGTATTCATACAGGGGAGAAGCCATTTCACTGTGACGTCTGTGGTAAATCATTCTCTCGAAATAATGACTTTACTGAACACAAACATATCCATACAGGAGAGAAACCATATCACTGTGACGTCTGTGGTACATCATTTTCTCACCGAAGTGCTTTGATTTGTCACATGCGTGTTCATACCGGAGAGAAGCCATATCAATGTAACATCTGTGGTACATCATTCTCTCAGCAATGTACTTTAAATTCTCACAAACGTGTTCATACAGGAGAGAAACCATATCATTGTAATGTCTGTAGTAAATCATTCTCTCGACGTAGTACTTTAACTTCTCATAAATCCATTCATTTTTTCCCTGAAGATAGAGAAAAAGGAAGAAAATTGTCTCATGATTGCGATGTCTGTGAAAAGTCCTTCTCTCAAAAGAGTTACTTGACTATACACAAACGTATTCATACCGGAGAGAAGCCCTATCATTGTGATATCTGTGGTGCATCATTCTCTAACCGAAGTACTTTAAATTATCACATACATGTTCATACAGGAGAGAAGCCATTTCACTGTGACATCTGTGGTAAATCATTCCGTCGAAAATATCATTTGACTAGACACAAACCTCTTCATACTGGAGAGAAGCCTTATCATTGTGATGTCTGCGGTGCATTATTTTCTGATCGAAGTGTTTTAAATTCTCACAAACGTGTTCATACAGGAGAGAAACCCCATCACTGTGACATCTGTAGCAAATCATTCTCTCAAAGTAGTGCTTTAACTCTTCATAAACGTATCCACACAGGAGAGAAGCCATATCATTGTGATATCTGTGGTAAATCATTCTCTCGGAGTGGTATCCTAACTAATCACAAATATATTCATACAGGGGAGAAGCCATTTCACTGTGACATCTGTGGTAAATCATTCTCCCGAAGTAACAACTTGTCTAATCACAAACGTATCCATACAGGAGAGAGGCCATATCACTGTGATATCTGTGATAAATCATTCTCTCATAGAAAGAGCTTAATTGTTCACAAGCGTATCCATACAGGAGAGAAGCCATTTCACTGTGATATCTGTGGTAAATCATTCGCTCAAAGTAACAGCTTAATTATTCACAGACATATCCATTCAGTAGAGAAGCCATATCATTGTCGTGTCTGTGGTAAATCATTCTGTTCAGCCAGTAACTTCACTATGCACAAGCGTGTTCATACAGGGGAGAAGCCATTTGACTGTGAGATCTGTGGTAAATCATTCTTCCAAAAACATATATTGACTGCACATAAACGTATTCATACAGGAGAGAAGCCCTATCACTGTGATATCTGTGATAAATTATTCTCTCATAGAAAGAGCTTAATTGTTCACAAGCGTATCCATACAGGAGAGAAACCATTTCACTGTGACATCTGTGGTAAATCATTCCCTCGAAAATATAACCTGACTCTACACAAACGTATTCATACAGGAGAGAAACCATATCACTGTGATGTCTGCGGTACATCATTCTCTGACCATAGTATTCTAAATCGTCATAAACGTATTCATACTGGAGAGAAGCCATATCAGTGTAACATCTGTAATAAATCATTCTCTCAGTGTAGTAGCCTAATTACGCATAAACGTATTCATACAGGAGAAAGGCCATATCACTGCAACTTCTGTGGCAAATCTTTCTCTGAAAATAACACCTTAAATAACCACAAACGTATTCATACTGGAGAGACGCCATATTATTGTGATATCTGTGGTAAATCATTCTCTCGACATAACAGCTTACTTATTCACAAACGTGTTCATACAGGAGAGAAACCATATCACTGTAATATCTGTGGTAAATCATTCTTTTCAGCCAGTAGCTTAACTACACACAAGCGTATTCATACTGGGGAGAAGCCATTTCACTGTGACTTCTGTGGTAAATCATTCTCTCAAAGTTCTGACTTGATCAAACACAGACGTATTCATACAGGAGAGAAGCCTTAGCATTGTGATGTCTGTGGTGCATCATTTCCTGATCAAAGTGTTTTAAATTCTCACATACATATTCATACAGGGGAAAATCGATTTAACTGTGACGTTTGTGATAAATCATTCTCTGAGAGTAATGCTTTAACTTCTCATCAATGTATCCATACATGAGAGAGGCCATAATACTGCATCATCTTTGGCCAATCTTTCTTGTAGTGAAAATGCAACCTATGTCGCAAATAGGCATAGGAATATTGTATAAATTCTATATTTGAAAAATTTATTATATTTTGTACATACAAGTATATCGGCTGCAAGTGGGGATTTCCCCACCCTGGTGTAGAAGGTAGCCTCCATAGCTAGAAATAGCAGCCAAATATCGAACAAATCAAAGGAGATCTGAGACAACAAAAGTATTAAGATTAAATGTTTTCATTGTTTAATACTTACATAAATGTTTTTATAAAGGATGGTGTTGTTATAAATGCGTTAGATGGTAGAGAAATGTATTGTAAATGTGTTTGGGGGTTGATTAACAGAGATTCTGGCCTCGGACACCTTTGTCAAGCGGAAGTACATTTAGTATGCATGCATATGAAATATTGGTTTCACATTTTGGCCCAAGGCCAGCAATTTTGGGACATGGATCACGGTTGTCAAGTGGTATTTATTTTACTGACCCCGGATTAAAGGTTAAAGGCAAAGTTGTTCTGAAAGGATGGAAGGCAAAGTCGACCTCGCCGGAATTAACTCCATGTTTGAAAATTTAAAAATAGTGAAAACTGACTGTTAAAATATTTGAATTTTTGTCATTTGCCTTTTCTGAACAGTCCTACTACGTGATTCAGTGCTGGTCATAGAGACAAAATCAAAAAAAATAATAATATTTTATTAAAATAATTTATTAAAAAATGGACTTTAAAAAGCCATACTACAAAAAATTAAGCAAAAAAATTTGATTTTTTATAAAAAATAATTTAGACTAATGAAAATAAATATTAGAATTTAGTCCCTTTAGCGTT
>NC_069008.1:5713903-5715604 GCF_001194135.2 Octopus bimaculoides | reverse complement strand
GTTTCAGTCATTTGACTGCGGCCATGCTGGAGCACCGCCTTTAGTCGAGGAAATCAACCCCAGGACTTATTCTTTGGAAGCCTAGTACTTATTCTATTGGTCTCTTTTGCCGAACTGTTAAGTTACGGGGACGTAAACACACCAGCATTGGTTGTCAAGTGATGTTGGGGGGACAAACACACACATACATATATACGACGGGCTTCTTTCAGTTTCCATCTACCAAATCCACTCACAAGGCTTTGGTCGGCCCGCGGCTATAGTAGAAGACACTTACCCAAGGTGCCACGCAGTGGGACTGAACCCAGAACCATGTGGTTGGTATGCAAGCTACTTACCACACAGCCACTCCTGCGCCTATGATAAAAATGTTCACTGACAGCAACAACATCATTTACTCACAAAGTGATTGTTTTGATAATTTGAATGTTTTCAATTTCTTTGTTCAATTCTTCTAAAAATTCTCTCAAAATTAAGCCAGAAATATTCAGCACACAACAAAGTAATAAAGAACGTGGCCGGGCCAAACTTTTCATCAAATCGTCCAACCCATGCTGGCATGGAAAACGGACGTTAAACGATGATGATGATGATGATGATATATATATATTCTGTTACTGGTTTCAGTTGTTTTATCTATGGTCATGCTGGAGTACCACTTGAAGGCTTTCAGTCAATCAAATCAACTCAAAGGACTTAGCAACCTCTTTTGCCAAACTGCTAGGTGACAGGGACATAAACACACCAACACTGGTTATCAAGTGTTGATGGTGAACAAACACACACACACATATATATATTGGGCTCCCTTCAGCTTCCATCTACCAAATCCATTCACAAGGCTTTGGTTGGGCAGAGGCTATTGTAGAAAATACTTGCCTAAGGTGGTACACAGTGGGACTAAAACTGGAGCTATATCTGTGTGTGTGTGTGTATAATTTATGCCCGAATTCCTTTAAGGTCTACAGTGTCTTTCATCGTTTCGAAGTAAACTTTGCCTTTCCCTTTTTTTTTTTTAGCTAGGATTCAATAAAATAAATACCAGTTGACTATTGGGGTCCATGAAATCGACTTACGCATAATCCTCCCCGAAATTTCTAGCCTTGTACAAAAATGTAAAAATAAATTCCAGAAAAGAAAAAATTTCATACGCATGCGCACGAAACGTATTTCCGCCTCCATTCATTCCGTCTTGTCAAGCGTAACTGATATCAGAATTTCTCTCAATCAACTTCCAAACACATTTATAATAGATTTCTCTACCACCTGATGCACTTATAGTAACAACACTATCCTTTATAATAACTTTTCCGTAAGTATTAAACAACGAAAATATTTAATCTTTTAATACTTTGTGTCTCAGATGTCCTTTGATGTGTTCGACATTTGGCTGCTATTTCTAGCTATGGAAGCAACCTCCTACACTTTCCACGTTTGTTTGTTGTGTGTTTTCACTGTGGATAAAATGCCAGAAATGGCCTCAGGCTCACCGATATTTTAAATCATAAACAGAAGCAACCAGGGGTGAAGAATAGGGTTGAAGAAAAAAATCATAACTTTTCAAATTTCTGTTTTTAACATAAATGTGTTTACGAAGAAAAAAAACATTGAATATATGGGGGAGTGAAACGAGGAGGGTTGTCTTAGGATGAGCTAGAAACGACAGCCAAATCTATCTTAAATCACACCTTTTCCTTTGAA
>NC_069008.1:5707508-5711902 GCF_001194135.2 Octopus bimaculoides | reverse complement strand
AAACGTATTCATACAGGAGAGAAGCCATACCACTGTGATGTCTGTGGTACATCATTCTCTGACCGAAGTGATTTAAATTCTCACAAGCATATTCATACAGGGGAGAAGCCATTCCACTGTGACATCTGTGGTAAATCATTCCTTCACAGGAATAACTTGACTACTCACAAACGTATTCATACTGGAGAAAAGCCTTATCATTGTGATATCTGTGGTACACCATTCTCTGACCGAAGTGCTTTAAGTTATCACAAACGTGTTCATACAGGGGAGAAGCCATATCAGTGTAACATCTGTGGTAAACCGTTCTCTCAGAAATATGACTTGACAAGACACAAACGTCTTCATACCGGAGAGAAACCTTATCACTGTGATGTCTGCGGTACATCATTCTCTGACCAAAGCATTTTAAAATCTCACATACGTGTTCATACAGGAGAGAAGCCATATCAGTGTAAAATCTGTAGTAAATCATTCTCTCAAAGTAGTGTTTTAACTTCTCACAAACGTATTCATACCGGAGAGAAACCATATTCCTGTAATATCTGCGGTAAATCATTCTCTCGCAACTCTGCTTTGACTTATCATGAACGAACTCATAGAAGAGAAACACCATATCACTGTGACATCTGTAACAAATCTTTCCCTGTCAGTAGGAACTTAACTAATCACAAACGTATTCATACAGGAGAGACACCATATTCTTGTGATATCTGTGGTAAATCATTCTCCCAAAGTGGCAATTTAACTACTCACAAACGTTTCCATACAGGAGAGAAGCCATATCAATGCAACATCTGTAATAAATCTTTCTCTGTCAGTAGTAACCTAACTAATCACAAACGTATTCATACCAGAGAGACACCATATCACTGTGATATCTGTGGTAAATCATTCTCTCAAAGAGGCAACTTAACTACTCACAAACGTTTCCATACAGGAGAGAAGCCATATCACTGTGATGTCTGTGGTAAAGCATTCTCTGTGAGTTCTAGCTTATCTGAACACAAACATATCCATACTGGAGAGAAGCCATATCACTGTGATATCTGTGGTAAATCATTCTCTCAAAGTGGCAACTTATGTTCTCACAAACGTTTCCATACAGGAGAGAGACCATATTCTTGTGATATCTGTGGTAGGTCATTCTCTCAAAGTGGCAACTTAGCTTCTCACAAACGTTTCCATACAGGAGAGAAGCCAACACCACTGTGATATTTGTGACAAATCATTCTCTCAAGGTAATGACTTCACTATTCACACACAATTTTGTAGCAGAGAGAAGCCATATCCTCGTGATATCTGTGGTAGGTCATTCACTCAACATAACAGCTTAACTTCTCACAAATGTGTTCATAAGGGGAAGAAGCAATCCCACTGATATTTGTAGTAAACCCTTCTCTGTAAGTGGTGACTGAGCCCTTTACCATGAAGATTAGTCTCTCAAATGTGATGTTTATTTATTCACATTATTTCCAATTTGTCATCCATTAACTCACAACTTTCAAATTTTGGTGATGTGATTGTGTATTTTCAGAATGACATTGTCGGGTAGGTGTAAAATGCAGACTCTAACTAGTTTGAACATAAAATAGATAGAATGTTTGTGCCAGATATGACTGGTTTAAATGCTAAAGGGTTAACACTAGAAGTACCAACGTTTCTTCTTACAAGGACCATTGATGTTATTTTTGACTGCCATTGAAAATATTTATTTTAAATACAGTCCTGCCCTCTTGGCCCTGTCTCACTGTATCATTGCTCTCCGCTAGTTCCTGACCGGTATGTTCCACCCACACGCCCTCTCTTACTGTATTATTGCTATTGGCTTTCCCCCAACTTGTGTGTTCCACCCACATGTTAACAAGAACACTTTTTACACACCCTATCGCAACAAACCAATCTACATCTCTTCTTCACATTTCTTCCTTCATACACTATGCCTACCTCTCACTCCCCAATCCTGTCCTCATGGTCCTGTCCCTCTGTATCATTGCTATCCAGTAGCTGCCTGACCCTATTTAATACCCAGGTTGTCATCACTCAACCCCTCCCCCCTGCTTCCTTTGCAGTATCCTGTCTCTTATATTATGACGTTCGAACCTCAAGGGTATGCTCTGGCCCTTGCCACCATCCATATCTCTCTCTTCCTTTACTCAACCATCCCCATTTATGTTCGGATCCCCTCCCTTGTGAATATGCCCATCATTTTGCTGCCATCTCGATCGTGTTGTCTCCCACTATCTGCTTCTCCTGCACTTCCCTCAGGCTGGGTAACCATGTATCTCCTTTGTGGCAGTACACCTGTTTCTGTCTTCATTCCTGATCTCTCTCTCTCTCTCTCTCTCCCTCACCTGGTAAACTTGTATTTCCTCCACAACAACCAACGCTGCCCAACACACAGAACCAAGCCATGAACATGCTACAGAATTTCAACCATGATACAACTTCCACTGTTCCAGACAAAAGTTACTTAAAATTTGTCAAACTTGTTACTTCACAATATGTAAGACATTTGCCATGTATTTTTATAAGGGGTTGTAATAAATAACAGTTGCATTGAATTTACCTGGTTCTTCTTGTCATTCATTTATCTTCTGTCACTCCAGGCACACAGACTAGACCAGTTCATGCATGACCAACACACAGCTACATCAAGATGAACCAGCTACAGTTAACTTAAGCAAAACTCATTATATATATCTATGTATGTGTGTGTGTCTTCAATGTTGGTCTCCCAGTATTGCTTGACAGCTGATGTTGGTGCATTTATGTCCCTGTAACTTAGCTGTTCAACAAAAGAGACCGGTGGGTGGGGGGGTTGATTCATTCGACTAAAATTTCTTTGAGGCATTGTTCCAGCATGGCCACAATCAAGTCATTGAAATAGATAAAAGACGAGAGAAACCCACACCGACACACATAGACAATACAAGATTAAGAGCAACTGGATGAGGTTAATACTTGCTGGAGCCTAGCAGCGGGAAGTTTAGACAGTGTCACGTGACAACTTGCTGGGGCAGCCTGCTGGAGCCTAGCAGCAGGTATAAAAAGGGGAATTTGACAAGACAGTCAGTCGGACGCTGACACTCGTTGATGCTGCATCGAAGAGGCCAGGGAATAGAAGAAAGAAGACATGCACCCAACACCAGAGCTGAAGACACCTCCGAAAGGTGGGGCACCGCCACGTCAAAACGGTAGAGGAGTAGGGGCCGAAACCGGACGTGGTTCCTCCAGATGATGTCTTGAGCTAACTGGACCCTATAAAGGAGCTGTTGTGGTAGCAGACCACGAAACATGGTTGAAATTCCTGCTGAGCTGAATCTGTATTGAAGTTGACAGGAACATAGAGTATGAATGGGAGTGTTCATGAGGTGTGCAGTTCTTTGGGTAAATAAAAATGGGTTGTGGTACTGAAACACTGGAAATGATCTGAGAAAAGGAAAGAGTTTAATATTAAACATATTGGAATGGGTGGGTACCGCCCATGAAAGTGGTATATACGTGTGTGACTATATGCATAATGTATGTACTTCTGTCTTTGTGTATATCTGTGCATTTATGTACACAATTGTGTATGCACATGCGTGTGTATTTATATACTTAGGTATATGATATGTATTTATGTGTGTGTATGTGTGCACATGCAATTATAACTGAGTTTTATGACCACATAACTCCGCACACACCCATAAACTGAATAACTATTAAGATCAGATAATTTTTCTGGAAACGCCTTAGCCCAAGTACACTAATTTAAAATTCCTTGAACCAATGGGCACTGACTGACTAATTTGTAACATAAGCAAAGAGTCAGGTTCAGCAGAAGTATTGTACCAATGCCACCTTATCATTTGGGATGAATACACCATGTCACATGGAGGTGCAATGGAAGATCTTGATAAGACCTTACAGGACATAAGAGAAAACAATAAATCTACAGGAGTTACACTATTTTTTATCAGGAGACTTCAGACAGACATTACCAGTCATTCTGAGACTAAGATCTGATGAAATAAAACCATGCATTTAAGTCTTCACACCTATAGAATAACTTCTTTTTCAATACCAACATGCAAGCTTTATTACATGGGGACCAATGTATAGAACAGTTTTCAACCTTGCTCTTCCAATTAGAAAACAAAGGGGGAAAAAGCTTAATAGGTGTAAAAAAAAAAATGTAGAAACGAATGTGAAAACAAAAATTTGCGCAAATGAACGGGGTGTGTGGGGAGACGACTTTCGGAAAACTCACAAGATCCGATTTTTCTCTCATAACTTTTGGGGGAAATGGATATCTATTGATGGAATTTTATAGAAATTCCGTTCAAATAGCACAAACTACGATTATAAAGAAATTTGTGGGGAAAATGTTTTCTGAAGGGGGGGGGGGG
>NC_069008.1:5703885-5706769 GCF_001194135.2 Octopus bimaculoides | reverse complement strand
AAAGTAATAACTGATAGTAATCAATTTGTTGATCAAAAGTTTTCTCCACTCTCTACGAATTTTAAATCTGATTCCTGATAAACTCTTGTTTATTTTGTGCGGTGTTATGGGCTGTGATGGAGAGGGGTGAGGCAAACAGAGGTGAAGCCAGACCGGAAGGGTCAGATCGGAAGTGTCAGATCAGAAGTCGGCGACACGCGGTCGAAGGCTAGCACGTGGGGCCAGTGAGAAAACAGCGACGTTACGAGAAAGACGTGTTCTGATTAGGAGCGATCGTGTACCCCGCTGCGGTCGGCAAGGTAAGGTCCAACGCTTCATTCTGTCCTTTTGCTTCTTGTCTTCTTCCTCCATCTCGCTACATTTTGTTATTGCCTGTATCCTATCAGCATAGTACGCCTGCCCAGGGTTAACAGGTACTACTAAAGCAGCGCGGACTCGCGACTGCGCGTTCGGGTCCGTGCTGCTTTAGTAGTACCGGGTTAACATAGGTAATTTATACCGGTAGTACTAACGGATATTCTTATCCCTTATTCCATGACTGAAGCACCATCCACTTCCCGAAATTGCTGGCCTTGTGTTGAAAGTGAAACCAATTTTTCGTGCGCATGCGCAGTAAACGTACTTCCGCCTCCATTCATTGCATCTTGACAAATTTGTCTCCTGACAGAATTTCTCTTAACTCCCAAAACCATTTATGATACATTTCTCTACCACCATCCTTTATAAAAAACATTTCCGTAAGTATTAAACAGTGAAAACATTTAATCTTTTAATTTTAATACTTTATTCTCAGATATCTTTTGATTTGTGTGACATTTGGCTGCTATTTCTAGCTATGGAGGCAACCTTCTACTCTCTCCGTCATTTCCACGTTAGTTTGTTGGAGAAATATACTTAAATATACTCTAACTACAGAAATGTTGAGAAATCAATGCTTTGATATAATTTATCGGCGGACCTGGCGCAGTCACCCACCTCAAAATTTTAAATTGGGGTGAAATTAATTTTTTTTTTTTGCATATTCGTAATCTCCGACATCTAAAACGTAGGAAATCGTAAAAGAATTTTTCAAAAGAACGAATATTTTGGCATATTTATAGCTTCACATCAAACTCGATTTTAGAACCAAATAATTTTTTCCTGCCGTTTCTGGCGCAATGGTCTTAGTTGACTTCGTAAGCTGTCGGAAATGCATTTTTTCCGCGGAAAACGGTGGAGGTGGGGCGGAACCTTGGAAATTCCCCTTCCCGACTCCGTCTCCCGCGTTTTTTTTTTTTTTTTCGTTGCAGTCGTCTTAATTGAGATCATACATATAATTATATAATCGATCAATTCCATTTACAGATTGTATATTCTAATTAAAATGTTTATGTTTGGTTGTTCGCTGGAATTATCGAAAGATCGCCTTGAGCGGTGCTTTTGTTGTTCCTCTAACTGGTCAGAAGCGTGACAAAGCGACATTGCTTCTACTAATTCAAAAGTACCTCAAACCTGGCTCAGTTACCTACAGTGATTCTTGGGCGACTTACAAAAGATACACAAACATTGGGTTATCAACATTACAGGATAAACCACAAAGAAAATTTTGTTCACATCATATATACACACAAAACATCGAACGCTTTTGGCGGGATTAAAAAGAATAGGTGATAAGGCCGGGTATTCGATCAAACTATCTACACCAGTATCTGGCCAGGTATTCGTTCAAAATATCTACACCAGTACCTTGCCAGGTATTCATTTAACTCTGCTACAGAAAAAAAAAAAAGAAGATTGCTGCACCAATTTTTTTATTGAGGCAGCAAAATTATATACACCCCTCCCAGATCGCCAGCAAATGATTGATTCCAGCACAAATCCGGAGACAAAAGATATACAGAACTGCCTTAGGTTCTGCCCCACCCGCGACCCCATCCGTTTTCTGCGGAAAAAAGCATTTCCGATAGATTACAAGGTCAACTAAGACGATTGCTCACACATACACACACCCGCCGAAAAGAAAAAAAAACGCGAAATAAATTATTTAGTGCTGAAATCGAGTCTGGTATGAAGCCATAAGGATTCATCATATTCACGAAAATCAACCAAAGCAGGTAATAAGAATATGAAAACAATGTTTGAGGAGTTTTGTTATAAATATTAGAATATACGATAAACAAGTATAAAAAGATGTTGAATCAGAAATAGATTTATTGTAAAACTGGATTCAATGCATACGTATGTTTTGAAAAACAATGCAAATATATAAGAAAAAAATTTAAATCATAGAGCTTATAATTAGAATTGAAATTAAAAATAGAATTAAAACGAAATTTTATTTCATTTTATTAAACTTTTTTGATGTTCATCAAAAGATTCCTCGCTGATGAGAATGACAATGCATAAATTAAATTCTAAATTTTATTTTTTATTTTTATTTCGGTTCTAATTATAAGCACTATGATTAAAATTTTTGGCACTGTCATGCTATTAGCTGCCAAATTTTTTTCTTATATATTTGCATTGTTCTTCAAAACGGACATATGCATTGAATCCAGTTTTATAATAAATCTATTTCTGATTCAACATCTTTTCTCCATTTTTTAATACTTGTTTATCGTGTATTCTTATACCTATAATGAAACTCCTCAAATATATGATACATACATATATCTATATATATTATCATTAATAAATCATAGGGCAGCAAAAAAATTTTTGAAATTTAATTTACCACCAGTGGTCCAGCGAGGATAAAAATTAGTCAGTAGACTATATATATATTATTCATTAAAATACAGAGATGCCTATAATAGGACATCTAACCCGCTAGAAAGAGCAGCAAAAAACTCTATACCACAAAAATAGGGATAATTTCTAAAGAGAATGAAAAAATAAAATAAAA
>NC_069008.1:5699513-5703702 GCF_001194135.2 Octopus bimaculoides | reverse complement strand
TTTATTGTTCAAGTAAATATTTATTTCTAGAGTTTATCTCTATGGAAATGTTGAATCTGTATTTTCTAAGTAGCCTCTATATGTTACACTGTTGTTTCTTTATTATTTCAGAATATCAGATGACATTGGAATAACAGAAGATACATTCTCATTATTTATCATCTTTTAAAGACCCAAATGAAAATATTGTACAGAGCAGATATATATCATTGTTTCTATAAGTGGGTGGTAGAATTCCTCTGATATATTTACTCTGAAATGTGTTATTAGCAAACTTTCTGGACATCACCGGCTGGAGTGTCTACAAGATGAGTCTGGTTGCAAATTAAACTTGGATAAATTTGCTACAGAGTTTTAGGTCAAAGGTGACACTGGACAGAAATACAGCAGTCAAAATATTTATAAGCAAAAGACTACAGAAGCAAAAAGAAGAGAAAAATATATATTGTGATTTTTTTAAGAAAAATAATGTAAAAGGGTGAGATATTAAAGGAACTGATTTTTCACGAATATTAAGAAGAAGGGGACAAATAATGTCACATGATTGGGATGTCTGTGAGAAGTCGTTCTCTCACGAGGGCAGCTTGAATGAGCATAAACTTAATCAGACAGAGGAGATGCCATTTCACTGTGACATCTGTGATAAATCATTTTCTATAAATAGTTATTTAATTAGGCACAGATATAGCCATTCAGGAGAGAAGCCATTTCCTTGTGGTGTCTGTGGTAAATCATTCTCTTCAGCCAGTAACTTGACTAAACACAACCGTATTCATACAGGGGAGAAGCCATTTAAATGTGACATCTGTGGTAAATCATTCTGTCAAAGTAATAACTTGACTGCACACATACGTATTCATACAGGAGAGAAACCATATCAATGTGATTTCTGTAGTATGTCATTCTCCAGCCGAAGTGGTTTAAATTCTCACATACCTATTCATACAGGGGAAAATCGATTTAACTGTGACGTTTGTGATAAATCATTCCTTCAGAGGAAAAAGTTGACTATACACAAACGTATTCATACTGGAGAGAAGCCTTATCACTGTAATATCTGCGGTGTATCAGTCTCTAACCGAAGCGCTTTAAATACTCACATTCGTATTCATACAGGAGAGAAGCCATATCAGTGTAACATCTGTAGTAAATCATTCTCTCAAAGTAATACTCTAACTTCTCACAAACGTGTTCATACAGGAGAAAAACTATATTCATGTAATATCTGCGGTAAATCATTCTCTGCCAACAATACTTTAACTTATCACATGCGTATTCATACAGGAGAGAAACCATATCAGTGCAAAATTTGTAACAAATCTTTCTCTATAAATAGTAACCTAATTAATCACAAACGTATTCATACCAAAGAGACACCATTTCACTGCGATATCTGTGGTAAATCATTCACTCAAAGTGGCAACTTAGTTATTCACAGACGTTTCCATACAGGAGAGAAGCCATATCAGTGTGACATCTGTGGTAAATCATTCTCTCATTGTAGTGCTTTAACTTATCATAAACGTATTCACACAGAGAAGCCATATCCTTGTGATATCTGTGGAAAGTCATTCTCTAAACATAGCGGATTAGCTTCTCACAAATGTGTTCGTACAGGGAAGAAGTGATCCCATTAATATTTGTGATAAATCATTCTCTGTAAGTGGTGATTTAACCCTTTACTATGCATATTATTCTGTCCGGTGTGATGTTTAGTTATTCAAATTATTTTCAATTTGTCAACCCATTATCTCACAGGTTCCAAATTTTGATGATGCGATTGTGAATTTTCAGAATGACATTGTAGGGTAGGTGTAAGAGGCCTATTCTGGCTAGTTTGGACATAAAATAGGTGGAATATTTGTGCCAGATATGGCTGGTTTAAATGCTAAAGGGTTAACACTAGAAGTACCAACGTTTCTTACTTCCTTCAAGCACCATAACGGTCTTTTTGGCTCGCATTGAAGATCGTTATGTAATACAAGATAACTTACCTGTGGGATATTTTTTTAATAAAAACAATTTTTTCCAGATTTTAAATTTGTTTTGCATGAATTCTGTTATGAAAGTGTTAAAACCAAAAGGTGTGGTCAGAAGCTTGCTTCTTAACAACATGGTTCTAGGTTCAGTCCCACTGCATGACACTTTGGTCAACTGTCATCTATTATAGCCTGAGGCTGACCAAAACCTTGTGAGTTGATTGACAAATAGAAATTGAAAGAAACCCATTGTATATATCATCATCATCATCGTTTAACGTCCGCTTTCCATGCTAGCATGGGTTGGACGATTTGACTGAGGACTGGTGAAACCCGATGGCAACACCAAGCTCCAATCTGATTTGGCAGAGTTTCTACAGCTGGATGCCCTTCCTAACGCCAACCACTCCGAGAGTGTAGTGGGTGCTTTTACGTGTCACCCGCACGGAGGCCAGTCAGGCGGTACTGGCAACAGCCATGTTCAAAATGGTGTATTTTATGTGCCACCAGCACAAGAGCCAGTCCAGCAGCACTGGCAACGATCTCGCTCAAAAATCCTACAAAGGCCAGTCAGGCGGTACTATATAATGTAGGAAGTATATTGTCTACACAGCTATTGAGTTTTAAATTATATGAAATGAGAAGAACCATTGAGCCAAGAGAAATTGTAGACATGGCAGATACTGGTGTCGTGCAAATGGCACCCCTATCAGTTGCATGTAAAGGTACCCACTACACTCAGATGTTGGTGTTAGGAAGGGCATCCAGCCATAGAAAACATGCCAAATCAGAGAAGTGTCTAGTCCAGCCTTCCAGATTGCTAATCCATGCCAATAGACATTAAATGATTATGATGATGGGCGTATTTCGGTAGTGTCAACATTGATGACGTGATTGGGGTTGGACTAAATCCATTCCAAAGATAAAATGGTATTAACAAAGCCAATCAGTGTATAAGCAACTGTTTTTATCCCAACATAGAAAAATTCTCTTCCTGTCCACCCGTAATTACATAAGGAGCAGTTCATGCTTTTGGGGAGTAAGATGAGATCACAACTACCAATGCTGCCCAGCACAGAATTAAACCATGAACATGCTACAGAAGTTCAACTATGATACAACTTCCACTGTTCCAGATAGAGTTCGTTACAACTTGCAAAACCAGTTACTTCACAATATGTAAGACATTTGCCATGTATTTTTACAAGGGGTTGTAATAAATAACAGTTGTATTGAATTTACCTGGTTCTTCTTGTCATTCATTTATCTTCTGGCACACAAACTAGACCAGTGAATACATAACCAGCTCAGAGTTACATCAAGATGAACCAGCCACAAATTCGTAACCAACACTCATATATATGTGTGTGTGTCTGTGTTTATCTCTCTGTTGCTTGACAACTGGTGTTGGTGTGTTTAATTTAACTGTTCAGCAAAAATAGACCGATAGAATAAGCACTAGGTTTAACAAAAAAATACGTACTGGGGTCGATTCATTAGACTAAAATTTATTTGAGGTGTTGCCCCAGTATGGCCACATTCAAATGACTGAAACAAGTAAAAGATGAAAAACACACCAACACAAACATACATGAAACAATGGCCATTTCTCTTCACCTATACAAACCGTCCAATGGACGGGGGGTCGTTTGCTAGTGTAGCATATTGAATCCGAATTTATTATTTATTCCAGAAAGAATTTGCGAAAATGTTACAGGTGTTCTAAGATTGATAATTTTCAGAATTTTCAGCCAATCAGAAAACAGCCCGTTCGTTGCTTCTTCTGTCGTCTGGTACAATTAGCGAAAAGGAGGAGGGGGGCAGGGGCATGTCAAGACGTTAGAAATAAGAGAGTATTGTAGTTCGCTTGAAGCATTGTGTATTGTTTGTAAAGAATAAAAAGTTTTGAATGGTACAACACTGCACTATATACCTGTTGTAATTTAGTTATCTATAGTCCGATGATATTTCGGAATTACAATTCCAGAGACTCCATCTAAGATGATCTGAAGAATAAATTGTAATTCCGAAATATCATCGGACTATAAACCAAATTACAACAGGTATATAGTCCATTTTTTATATTATAGTACATTGTTGTACCATTTTAAACGGTACTACTAAAGCAGCGCACGTCCGCGCTAGCTAGTCGTGAGTGGTTGATCCTAACCCCGTCCCTAACCCGCGTGTGCAAATGAATACGTGTTTAG
>NC_069008.1:5695574-5698722 GCF_001194135.2 Octopus bimaculoides | reverse complement strand
ATTTGCCAACATCTCACTCAGTGATGTAAAGCTAACTGTTTTCTTTCTCGTTCAAAGTAACATAAACATTTATTTACATGACAGAAAATTACCGGAAAACTTTCATGCTAAAAATAACAGCTAAATAAGATTCATTTACATAAAAGAAAATTACTGGAAACATAACTCCTGTTGTTTATAAATATTCTTTTCTACTCAAGGCCTGAAATTTTAGGGGAGGGAACCAGTTAATTAGATTGACCTCAGTACACAACTGGTACTTAATTTATCAGCCACGAAGGGGTGAAAGGCAAAGTCGACCGTGACAAAATTTGAAACCAATATTTCGTACGCATGCGCACTAATCGTACGTCCGGCTCCATTCATTATATATTGATAAACGTCTCTGGTGCCAGAATTTCTCTTAATTCACTCCTAAATACATTAATAATAGATTTCTCCACCACCTGACACACTTCTAACAACACTATCCTTTATAAAAACATTTCCGTAAGTATTAAACAATGAAAGCATTTAATCTTTCAATACTTCGTGTCTCAGATGTCGTTTGTTTTCTTCGACATTTGGCTGCTATTTCTAGCTATGGAAGCAACCTTCTACTCTCTCCATCGTTTCCACGTTTGTTTGTTGTGTGTTTTTTAGTTGGACGAATATCCTCAAATACACTCCAACCACAGAATTGTTGAGAAACCAATGCTTTATAATTTATCGAATGCTTGATTGTTTCCCTAATAAAGGCAAGGGAAGAAAATTAGTAATCGGGGCAAAATGAGTAATTTCTAATTTCTAAGATGAAGAATTGGTCATTCATAATCGTTGAAGTTGCAGTCCGAAACATAGTCAGGTGGCAGATCCTTTTTATTTTCAAGAAATTTTCCCTCAATTTTCAACCCATTTGTAATCGAAGTTGCTAATAAAATATCTGGATGATTGGTGTTTAATGATCAATATTATTTCTTCTGTTGAATTGCAAATAAAATTTCCCTCCATCCATTGTCGAAAATGATGTTTAAAATGAGTAATGACTATTTTCGATGACTTTTCTCTAATTTTATGGTGTTAAAGAGAAGAAATTATTAAGTCTCTGTAAGTAGTTAGTTAACTAGTTACATACATAAAGGCGCAGGAGTGGCTGTGTGGTAAGTAGCTTGCTTACCAACCACATGGTTCCGGGTTCAGTCCCATTGCGTGGCACCTTGGGCAAGTGTCTTCTACTATAGCCTCGGGCCGACCTAAGCCTTGAGAGTGGATTTGGTAGACGGAAACTGAAAGAAGCCCGTCGTATATGTGTATATATATGTGTGTGTGTGTATATGTTTGTGTATCTGTGTTTGTCCCCACAACATCGGTTGACAACCGATGCTGGTGTGTTTACGTTCCCGTAACTTAGCGGTTCGGCAAAAGAGACCGATAGAATAAATACTGGGCTTACAATGAATAAGTCCTGCTCCAGCATGGCCACAGTCAAATGACTGAAACAAGTAAAAGATGGTGAAGAATTTTTTAGATCAGGGGTGGGAAAACCCTCGGGAGCCCATTTTATTGCCCCTGCATGTACAAAATAGAATAAATTTTTCAATTATAAAATTTATACAATAGTCATATACCTATATATTACATAGGTCGGGTTTCCACTACGACTTAAAACAGACTCGAACAGAAGTCCTCTATAATTGCCTTTTGAATGGAAATTTTGTTTTCTCTATAAAACTCATGTTGCTAGGTTGGTAAAATCATAGGTTCACACCATACTCTGTTTCGGTGCTGATATAAATTGTAATAAATCAAGAAGTTCTGTTGTTCAGTTAAATGTTTATCTCTATGGAAATGTTGAATCTGTATTTTCTAAGTAGCCTCTATATCTTACACTGTTGTTTCTTTATTATTTCAGAATATCAGATGACATTGGAATAACTGAAGATACATTCTCATTATTTATCATCTTTTAAAGACCAAAATGAAAATATTCTACAGAACAGATATAGAAGATTGATTCTATAAGTCTATGGTAGAATTCCTACGATATATTTACTCTGAAATGTGTTATTAGCAAACTTTCTGGACATCACCGGCTGGAGTGTCTACAAGATGAGTCTGGTTGCAAATTAAACTTGGATGAATTTACTAAAGAGTATTCAGACGAAAGTAACACTGGACAGAAATACAGCAGTCAAAATATTTGTAAACGAAACACTATAGAACCAAAGACAAGGAAAAAAACGTATATATATTGTGATTTTTGAAGAAAAATAATGGAAAAGAGTGAGAAGCTAAAGGAATGGAAAGGAAGTCAAAAATTGTCACATGACTGTGATGTCTGTAAAAAGTCTTTCTCTCATAAGAGGAGCTTGAATAGGCACAGACGTATTCACACAGGGGAGAAGCCATTTCACTGTGACATCTGTGGTAAATCATTTTGTACAAGTACTCACTTAATTAGTCACAGACATATCCATTCAGGAGAGAAGCCATTTCATTGTGGTGTCTGTGGTAAATCATTCTTTTCAGCCAGTACGTTAACTAAGCACAAACGAATTCATACAGGGGAGAAGCCTTTTCACTGTGACATCTGTGGAAAATCATTCTCTCAAAAATATAATTTGACTGCACACAAACGTATCCATACAGGAGAGAAACCATTTCACTGTGACATATGTGGTAAATCATTCTCTGAAAAATCCATCTTGACGACACACAAACGTATTCATACAGGAGAGAAGCCATATCATTGTTGTGTCTGTAGTACATCATTCTCTAGCCGAAGTGCTTTAAATTCTCACAAACGTGTTCATACAGGAGAGAAGCCATTTCACTGTGACATCTGTGGTAAATTATTCTCTCAAAGTAGTGCTTTAACTTCTCACAAACGTATTCATACCGGAGAGACACCATATTCCTGTAATATTTGTGGTAAATCATTCTCGTGGCACAGTGCTTTGACTTCTCACAAACGTATTCATACAGGAGAGAAGCCATATCACTGCAATATCTGTAACAAATCTTTCTCTTTAAGTAGTACCCTAACTAATCACAAACGTATTCATACAGAAGAGAGGCCATATTCATGTGACATCTGTGGTAGATCATTCTCTCAAAGTAATATCTTGACTACACACAAACGTATTCATACAGGAGAGAAGCCATATCC
>NC_069008.1:5692609-5695411 GCF_001194135.2 Octopus bimaculoides | reverse complement strand
TCACAAACGTATTCATACAGGAGAGAAGCCATATCACTGCAATATCTGTAACAAATCTTTCTCTTTAAGTAGTACCCTAACTAATCACAAACGTATTCATACAGAAGAGAGGCCATATTCATGTGACATCTGTGGTAGATCATTCTCTCAAAGTAATATCTTGACTACACACAAACGTATTCATACAGGAGAGAAGCCATATCCTTGTGATATCTGTGGTAGGTCATTCTCCAAACAAAGTGTTTTAAATTCTCACATACGTGTTCATACTGGAGAGAAGCCATTTCGCTGTGACATTTGTGGAAAATCATTCTCTCAAAAATATGACTTGACGAGACACAAACGTTTTCATACGGGAGAGAAGCCTTATCATTGTGGTGTCTGTGGTACATCATTCTCTTCAGCCAGTAACTTAACTGCACACAAGCGTATTCATACAGGGGAGAAGCCATTTCACTGTGACATTTGTGGTAAATCATTCTCTGAAAGAAGTAGCTTGACTCTACACAAGCGTATTCATACAGGGGAGAAGCCATTTCACTGTGATATCTGTGGTAAATCATTCTCTCAAAAATATAACTTGACTATACACAAACGTATTCATACTGGAGAGAAGCCTTATCACTGTGATATCTGTGGTAAGTCATTTTCTCGGAAATATGACTTGACTAGACACAAACGTCTTCATACAGGAGAGAAGCCATATCGTTGTGGTGTCTGGTAAATCATTCTCTTTAACTAGTACCTTAAGTAAACACAAGTATATTGGATCTTTTTTAAAACGGGGGCCACATTTTTCATTAACGAAACACTTTGAAACTTGGAACACTGGTAGAATGTGTCATATAAAACATCTTTTTCTCTTAGTCTTCTTTAAAAAAAAAGAAATCCATAAATTATTCCATGTTAAAGTTGTCGTATTTCTGTAATTTCAACCAATCACTGACGTCCATTCAGCCGATATACATTAAGTGCCGACAACATAAACGATTCTGAAACAATTAATCCTAACTCTAACCCTAACCCTAGGGTTAGGGTTAGGGTTAAAGCAAATTTAAAATGAAAAAAGCAAATAAAACGAAGAATCGTTTGTTTATGTAGTCGGCACTTAATGTATATCGACTGAATGGACGTCAGTGATTGGTTGAAATTATCGAAATAAGACAATTTTTTACATGAAATAAATTCGAATACAAAAATATTTTTCTGTTCTATAACACAAAATAGATAAGTATACGAAGTTTGAAAGTCTTTCCGTACCAAAAACACTACGTAAAACATTAATGAAAAATGTGGCCCCCGTTTTAAAAAAAATCCAGTGTATTTATATAGGGAAGAAGTCATTTCACTGAGACATTAATGGTTTATCATTCTCTGTAAGTGGTACAACGACTAACCACAAACATAGTCATACTGGAGAGAAACCATATCAGTATGATGTCTGTGGTACATCATTCTCTGACCAAAGTGCTTTAAACTGTCGCAAACGTATTCATACAGGGGAGACAGCATTTTCCTGTAATATCTGGCTGTCATTGAAAATCTTTATTTAAAACAATTTATTTTAAATATGAGCAAATGCGGTTAATAAAGGATTTGAAAATACAGTCTTTTAGCATTTGTTTACATGCAAAAAATATATATCTATACACATATGAAATGATGTTCATGATTGCACATTCAATACAGTTGTAGAAATTAAAAAGTAATAAGCAAAAGTGGTGATAAATGACCACTCGGTACTTCTAGTGTTAACTGTGTATCCATATAGATGTGTGACTATCAATGTGACAATTCATAAGAACAAGAAGCATTTTGAGCTCCTCCTAAAATGGTGATAGTGTTGTGGGTTTTCTCCATGGCAACAACCAAGCTACTCATCAGGGAATTGCTGTATTTGTCAAAGTTCCTTCTCTGCCAAAACAGAAAAGAAAAAAAAATGGACGATCTCTCTAACTGTAAATGTATTCACACAGGAGAAGAGATAGAACAGTGTGTGATAACAGCCTCCCCACTCTATAGTTTGTCACCATATCTAAGATAATTTACCTGTGGGATACCTTTTTTAATAAAAACAATTGTTTCCAAATTTTAAGTCTGTTTTGCATGAATTTTGCTTTGAAAGTATTAAAATCAGTAGATGTGGCTGTGTGGTAAGAAGCTTGCTTGCCAACTGCATGGTACTGTGTTCAGTCCCATTGCGTGGAACCTTGGTCAACTGTCTTCTACTATAGCCTGAAACTGACCAAACCCATGTCGATTTGGTAGATGGAAAATGAAAGAAACCCATCATTTATATACTATATATTTTACATACATTTATATTCTTCTGCAGTTGTTATTGTTTTATCTTCTTGGATTTGTAACATCACTATGCATGACCAGCAAATCACAACTGTATCGAGGAAAATGTTAGGCATAAGAGGGATTAAACGTGGTATGAAGAAGAGGAGAATGCGTTGGTCTGGACATGTGATGCGTATGAGTGAAGACAACTGTATACAGAGGTGCCTGTCGCTGAAAGTGGATGGTACTTGTGGAAGTGGGAGACCCAGGAACACATGGGCTGTAGAGGTGAGGACGTTAGGGCTCACAGAAGAATTGACAGTGTATGTGTATATTTGTAACATATATATATATATATATATATATATATATATAATTCTATTTATAATTTTCACCTTAACAGGTATTTTTTTATATGCTGGTCACTGATAAAATTTTATCCTTATATTAGAAGTACACACATATATATATGTGTGTGTGTGTGTTTCTCTGGATTTGTATTTTTCTAAAAATGAT
>NC_069008.1:5679597-5685070 GCF_001194135.2 Octopus bimaculoides | reverse complement strand
AATAAAAACGTAAAATGTTGCCCGCAACAAATTAATAATGCTTATTATTAAGCATACCAACAAAATCACTTCTTCATTTAAAAAAAAAAAATGGTACTGGTATAGTAAAGAATTTTCATTTTATCAAAAATATTCATTTAGCAAACTCTGGGAACTGATAATATTCTGGAAATTGTGTCTCGTATCAAAGTTACGGTTATTATTAAATTATCGTTAATGAAAATAGATGCAAGTGAGAATGAGAAACTTGCAAATAAAAACGTAAAATGTTGCCCGCAACAAATTAATAATGCTTATTATTAAGCATTAAGATCTACTCCGCAGTGAATGCAATGAATATTTAAATTTGTGAAAATTTGGAGTTAAATAAAAATTCAATAAACTTCAGAAATTGAAATTATAGGAAATTTCTTAGAACATGAATTTATAAAAAAATATTTCGAGGCAGTCAGGCTTTGAATATTGCTTTCTTTTAGTACTTTTAATAATTGTTACATAATGGAAAAATAAACAACTTTTTTCCATTAAAGTATAGATGTATATACACACACATATATGTGTGTACATATATATATATATAATATTAAATACATATATGTAATATTATATACACACACACACACACACACATATATATATATATATATATATAATATTATTATAAAATCTGGTAATTAATCATATATTAATTAATATCGATTAATTATCAGGAGGCCAGCACATCTAAAGAATCAAAGAGATTCAGAAATAGTATCTGCAATCTCAGGGGATTAAGGTACATTTAAAAAAAATAACGTTGACCACTAACGCGGACAATTGTCCACGTTATATATATATATATATATATATATATATGTGTGTGTGTGTGTGTGTGTGTGTGTATATATATGTTACAAATATACACATACCATACATTTAAACAAATACACAAAAGTTGTCAAGGTAACGCCCACACAGCTATAAACTTCTTTCTTGTATGTTATCAATCCCATGTTAACTGCTGCAGAAGTCATATCTATGTGACTGCTGGACTGAAGTGGTTTAACAATATTTTGCTGAGAAATAAAGAGACTTCAGGTTGAATCTGGAACATAGTCACTGAGGCTGGTAAATATAAATCTTATTGCGATAATTATTTTGATTAACAGACAATTTACTAATACTTTTACCTCACTGAAGATTCATTAGAACTATTTCAAAAATGTATGTACAAACTTGCTTATTTTCAGATAATATTTTATAAGAAACTTAAAACATTTTACAGTTGTTATATTACCAAATAAAACATTTCATTTACTTTTACAGAATATAACCTAAAGTATAGTTTGGTTGTAACTATGTTAAAACTGATGGAAAATAAGGAAATTAAAATGTTTATATCAAATGAAACAGTATTTTTGGTAGTTTACAGTGAATTTTTATGATTTCTAAATCAATTTTACAGCTGAAAAATTAATTAGTTATTTTATCCTAAACTTCATATATTTATACATTCAATCAAGGAGAGAAGGGCCCTGCCTATGACCCTTTATTTTTCCAGGGTCTCTGAGACTGGTGGGTGACAGGAAGATTTCCTCAAAACAGGTGATTGAACAGAAATGCATAAAATAGAGAAATACACTGCTAAAAGGACACTTGGGGCTCCTTTTGGGAGATAACCCCTAGTTCAGTAGATTAAATCTACTGCTCAGGTAGGTCACCGTGGGATTTGAACTGAAATCACAAAGAGCCAGAACAAATACTATAAGACATCTCATCCAATGTCTAATGGTTCCACTTGACCAACACCTTAGTCTGGTATTATATTTATCAACCACTGTTGATAAAAGGCAAAGTTGACCTTTCTAGGATTTGAACTCAGAAAGTAGAGAATCACGATAGAATATCACAAGTTATTTCATCTGATGTTCTGTCAATTTTGCCAAGGGATCATATTTTTTTTTCCTTTCAAGCAACATAGTTTTTTTTAAACTGATTTTTATTTGAATATTAAATTTTGAGTAAAAATGTAAAATTTTCTGGTAATTTTATTCACACAAACACACACACATATATATATATACATCATCGTTTAACGTCTGCTTTCCATGCTAGCATGGGTTGGACGATTTGACTGAGGACTGGTGAACCAGGTGGCTACACCAGGCTCCAATCTGATTTGGAAGAGCTTCTACAGCTGGATGCCCTTCCTAACACCAACCACTCCAAGAGTGTAGTTGGTGCTTTTATGTGCCACCAGCACGAGGGTCAGTCAGGTGGTACTGACAACGGCCACACTCAAAATGGTGTTTTTTACATGCCACCTGCACAGGAGCCAGTCCAGTGGCACTGGCAACGACCTTGCTCAAATGTTTTCTAAAGTGCCAGTAAGGCGACACTGGTAATGATCACATTCAAATGGTGCTATTTACGTGCCACTGGCACGGAAGCTAGACAGCTGCTCTGGCAATGATCACGCTCAGACGGTGCCATTTGTGCCCCACTGGCACAGGTACCAGTCATCATATATGAATAAAATTACCCAAAAAATTATATAGAAGATATATATTATAACTGCTGTTTAACCTAATTACATACAAGATTACCACTGGTATGTGACCTAAATACCATAGATAATGAAAAATAAAAGATGGTTGTGGCTAGGTCACTCTTTAACTATAAGCTTACTTGCTAGTGAGTTAACTTTAAGCTAATCATCAACATTAGAAACCATAATTTTAATATATTTTAACTCTTTAGCATTCAGATTTTTCCTATCAAATATAAAGCTTATTTCTTCACATTATTTTTGAATTAATGATGGTGGTAAGGTGGCAGAATCGTCAGTATGCTGAACAAAATGTTTTACAGCTTTTGTCTGTGTTTATGTTCTTAGTTCAAATTCTGCCAAGGTCAACTTTGCTTTTTGTCCTTTCAGGGTTGATAAATTAAGTACCAGTGAAACACTGGGGGTTGATGTAATCAACGACTCCCCTCCCACCAAATTTCAGTGCCTGTGCCTTTAATAGAAAGGATTATTTCAAATTGATCATGTACTATCTTGTAGCTTTGAGAATTTAATAATATGATTGTTGCACTTTTAGAATGACATACAAGGGTAAGTACAAGAGGCCAGATCTGGTTGGTTTGAGTATAAAACAAATAAAATATTAAGGCTGGACATGACAGTTTAAATGCTAATATATATGCTACATTTTAAATACATTTGATATTTATAAAAACAATTGAAATGTTTTAATACTTTATTCCGCAAGCAAAATGCCCAGCGGTATTTCATATTTATTTATTTATTTATGTGTTTCAGCCAAGTGGCTGCGGTCATGCTGGTGCACCACCGTGATGTTTACTTTCTGAGTTCAAATTCTGCTGGGATCAAATTTGCCTTTCATTCTTTCAGGGTAAGATAAAATAAGTACCAGTTGAACACTGGGGTGAATCTAATCGACTTAACACCTCCCCAAAGTTGCTGGCCTTGTGCCAAATTTTGAAAGTATGATTTTAATTTTATAGATTGTGTTCTTTTTACATTATGAAACTTTAATATCTTCTTAAGTCTAAAAAGGATTATATTTTAAATATAATTTCGTAGATTACATTTAAATATTTTATTTTAAACAACAATCTATCTTAAAATTTGTTTAATTTAGAAAAATTATTGGTGAGTTCTGTGGAATTATCAGATGAATTGAGCAAGAAAGGCTTTTGAAAAGTGTTGATTCATAGATAAGAAAATGGTGAATAATGATTGAAGAGTGGGTGTGTCGATTCATAGATAAGAAAATGGTGAATAATGATTGAAGAGTGGGTATGTCGTTTATAGATAGAAATAGGTTAACAGACTAAATAGTAGTGTTGGCAGAGACATTTCAAGCTATGTATGTAATATGTGGGTTATGGGTTTTTCTCTTTTAAAGTCACTGAACCATGCCATGCAGGTGCATTGCTGTGGTGAGTTTAATTGATTATATAAACCCTAGTATCAAATTTCAGGTCTGCTACATATTTTAGCTGCATATATTTGTGGGACTGCTGACTTACAAAATCTTCTAGATATTTTATTAAACAACTACATGTTTGAATAATGGGAACTATTTATGACCTATACACACACACACACACATATATATATGTATATATACACTCTTTTTCTATCCCGATTTGTGTTATTTTCTCATGATATATAGAGTAGAAAATGTGTCCAGCATTTCAATTATTTTTTAAATAAAGCAATAAAAAATTTATATTTTATTAAAGTATGTAAAAATTATTTGACAAATTTTCAAACAAAGAAAACAAAGTATTCTTTTATTCTTTTACTTGCTTCAATCATTTGACTGTAGCCATGCTGGAGCACCGCCTTCGAGGGTTTTAGTTGAACAAATTGACCCCAGGACTTATTTTATAAGTCTAATACTTATTCTATCAGAAAAAGACACACACACACACACACATTTATACAACAGGCTTCTTTCAGTTTCCAGCCACTAAATCCACTCACAAGGCTTTGGTCGGCCCAAGATTATAGTAGAAGACACTAGCCCAAGGTGCCATGCAGTGGGACAGAACCCAGAACCATGTGGTTGGTAAGCAAGCTACTTACCACACAGCCATGCCCACACCAATATATAAAATTGGGAATTTTATATTTCAATGTAAATTTGTAATTTGTAAAATAAATTTTAGGGATACGGAATACAGACTTTGATCCCTTCATATACTTTACGGTAATCTCTGCAATAAAACTCATTCATTACTTAAACAATCAAATATTTTAAATCAATTAAAATTTTTATAATTAGGATGAACCTACCTTTCATTAGTTGGGCTTATTGCTACCATGTATGATTCATTAACCAATCTTTATTATCTCAATCAAGAACAAATAATAACGATCCTCTCAACATGCTGTGTATCAGTGTGATTATATGAAAGCCCATCTTTTGATAAGCTTTCCAAGTTTAATCAATGTTGTCTATGATAATTGTGTGGATTATATTGAAATGTGGAGAGATTTACAGCATGTTTCAGGTTAAGAACCAGTTTCATCTCCAGCTTTATTGATATCTCTTAATCCAGGTAACTATGATGGAAACCAAGCCAACCACGACAGTCCCATCATTTCCAGTACATATAATCATTAGGAATACTTATATTCCATCTAACTAGCAAAATGTTCAGTCTGTCTTGTATCTGACAAATGTCTATGAAACATAAAGTCTATGTTTTGCTAATTGTTCCGTGTTAACGAAGTTTGAACATGATTGCTGTGTGTTGGGACATAATATAGCATTTATACCAATTAAAGTTAATTTTCTCTACTGATTAGAATATCTCGTTATTGAGCACATTAAGGAGCAGGTATATTTCTTAAATTAATTATTGTTAAAAAAAGTCTAAACCACACTTGACTATTATTTTCTGATGTTGAAAACAAATATCATTTCCAGTTTATATAATTATTGTTAATATTTAT
>NC_069008.1:5677827-5679340 GCF_001194135.2 Octopus bimaculoides | reverse complement strand
AATAAAATAAGTACCAGTTGAGTACTGGGGGGTCAATGAAATCAACTTGGCCCCTGTTGTATTAATTAATACAATAGAATGTGATAAGATGTTTGTTGCTAATCATTTTACTGGAAAAATAAGGCAACAGACTGGCAAAATTGTTAGCACACTGGGAAAGATGCTTTGCAGTGTTTCACCCGTTGCTATGTTCTGAGTTCAAATTCTGCCAAGGTCGACTTTTCCTTTCATCCTTTTGTGGTCTATAAATTAAGTACCAGTGAAACACTGGGGGTCGATGTAATCGACTCGTCCCCTCCCACCAAACTTTAGGCCTTGTGCCTTTAGTAGAAAGGATTATATGGGAAAAGTTGAATAAATGTTAACTCGACTACCTTTGATAGAAATGTTTTGTGTATTTAAAATAATCTTTTCTACAATAGGCACAAGGCCTGGGTTTTGTGGGGAGGGGAACAGTCTCTCACATGAACCCCAGTACTCAACTGGTACCTAATTTATTGACCCCAAAGAGATAAATGGCAAAGTCGACCTCGGCAGCCTGTTGCCTTTGAGTATTTGAAATAATAAAGTAATCGTTATGTCCCTGAAACTTTGACATTTTCACTAAGCTAATTGTTTTCTTTATAGAATCACTATGGAAGACAAATCAGAAAACACTTCAAGAAGACTTACATCCCTGAAAAGATCCTTCTGGGACTCAACATCAGAAAGAGAAGAAGGTGTCTATCATAAAAAGTGTAGATATGTGAGAGATGATGGTTCAAGGCAGGAAATATCACAGAAACGATCTTCATCACAGCCAACAACAAAACAAAAAAGACATAAAGGAGACCATAAAAACTGGGAAATAATTAGAAAACGAGATGTTTTTGACAAACGTGTATATTATACAAGGTTCAATGCATATGAAGACAAAATGAATTTGTTGATTAATTCTCGGGAAGAAATATGTACTGTTTTAAAAAGTATAGGAATGGATGAAAATACTTTTCTCAAAGATTTTACACAGAAAATAGAAATTTTGCAGAAAGACATTAAGAAGTATAATTACAACCAAGATTTTACTATTTTTGCAAATCTTGAATGTTTTCTGGAACAATACATAAAGACGAATGTTTTGCAAGACAAACACAAAACAATTGAGGCACCAAAAATAATCAACAAATTTCGGCCACGTTCTTCGGTTGTAACCAGGGAAGCAAAGATGGATGAATCTGGTGAAGACTTAAGCAACCCAATATCCAATATTGTTGTGATACAAGCGGGGATTGTTACATATTCCCGCCATTGTATGACAATATGTTGTATGACAAGAGACAGTGACAGAAATGATGTTCATTGCCCATCGTCTGTCACTGATTTCACCAGAATCAGTCAAGACACAGTTCTGGCCACCCTCCCCTTCCGAAAAATGATTCTTATTATCAACCCTTTAAGTTTTAAAATCAAAAGAATTCAGTTAGGATTAATCTTGGTTTCTTACTTGGAACATTCTACACTTATAGGTGTAGAA
>NC_069008.1:5669639-5676387 GCF_001194135.2 Octopus bimaculoides | reverse complement strand
GGAGACATTGTGTCGAGATTATCTCTGCCGTCTACAGCTACGGATATATGTCGATGGGATTCTAATCATATAGGTGTCACATTACCCCTACAGAAACAATTAAGGGTCATCGGAAACCTATCAAAGACAGTGAGAAGTGTATCATTAGGGCAGCCTTATGTACGGGTGTGTAAGATGGGTGAAGGTGAAATTGTTTGTTATTGTGATAAACCATCACATTTAGATATTTTAGCCATTAAGAAAAATTATAATCAAGTTGAAACAATTAAGACAATTAATATCCCTTTTCTAGTGAAAGCATTAGCAATAGAAAATGAAACACAAAAGCTATTAATTGTTACTAAGAGAAGAGTATTTCAATGCTGCACTAGTGTTGGTGATGGTGGTCATGATGGTAGACATCGTCGTCGTAGAAGTAGTAGTGGTAGTGATAGTAGTAGTGGTAGTGATAGTAGTAGCGGTAGTGATAGTAGTAGTAGTAGTAGTAGTAGTAGTAGTAGTAGTAGTAAGATGGTCCACAGTGTTTTACTATCCCAAATGAAACCTCCCCCCAATCTCTATGGTGGTTGTATAGATAAAATGTTTATCTATCTGATAGACAACACTCGTATGTTTGCCATAAATGATCATAATTTGGTGTTGAGAGATCTGGTTAAAAACAACCAAGTTGATGTTTTTATCGACCAAGTAGATGTATTTTCCAGAAACATTTCTGTCAGTGAAATGTTGTCATCATCTTTATATCTACAGGATCTGACAGTTTCTGATAAAGCCAGACATATTCATCTCCCTCAACATTTGGGAGACAAATTGCGAGTGAAGATTGATCGTTTGGTTGTTACAGAAAATAACCTGATTGCAGGATATGATAGGAAAAATGAAAATGTTAAGATATTCACATTTGATGGTCAACTCCTGGACTCTATCAAATTGAATGTTTCTCCTATCGATATGTGTCGATGGCACTCAAACACACTGGTTATTACGACTGAGGATGATAAATACCGATTGTTGACATTAAAAGTCAAATTTCCATTGTCGTTGGTAATTTACCAAACGAGAGATAAATATAAGTATATTACTTCTTTTTCGGACAATCTACTATTATGTAGTTGGGATGGAGATGAACGTACTTTGTATGTCATTGATTTTGATGAGGTTCATTCGACTGTGAATATAATAAAACAAATAGACATACCTGAGACATTATTAACAAGAGGTGGTGAAGTCATTGATTATGTCGATGGCATATGCAATATAACAGTGACTGCTAATGATGTTATCGTTGTCAGCAATGACAAATTCATCAATTTCCTCAGTAGTGATGGTCAGTATTTATATTCAGTTAGACACTACAAGGAATATAACTGTAACCACAAGCCCATGACAATTGATGACAGTTATGTGTATATTAATGGATGGCGGGAAAGATATGATGTTTACTGTTTGTTAGAAACCATTACGTGCTTGACATACACTGGTGAATATAACAGAATATTTTTAAATGAAAGAATTTATAAAGGTGAAGTAAATTTCTCCAGTATAGACAGTAAAGGACCAAGGTTTATTGGAAGTCACAGAAATAAATTGTATGTTGAAGGTTTGTTTAATGTTAATCGGGAAAGATTCCCTGTTTGTCGTTTACAAACAGAAGAATTTGCTGTTCAAGTAAAAGATTTTGATATTTCTGATGAAGGAAAGACAGTTGTGTGTGAAAAAGCCAATAATGGAAATGTTAAAATATTTGATGAAGATGGGGAGCTGCTATGTCACAGAAATGTGGCAAGTTTAGTTGGTGGTGTGTGTTTTACAGGCGAAAGAGAGATAATGGTCACACTTCCAAACAGACAAGAAATATTTCAACTGAAACAAGATTTGGTGAATCATAACGTTTGGGAAAGTCTCGTCCCTTATGGTGTAATATGGAGAAAAGTGGGGGGTATTTACTGGTGTCAACATATTGAATTGATTGAATGTCATTGCATAAAGATTGATGGGGACCAAGTGAAGGTTCTGGAATCTGTGTCGTTATTAAATCTTGATTCTGGTCTTTGTTTCCCTTCCATTACATCTCAGATGAACAAGGAAATATTCAGTAATGAATTAATTAATGAACTGAAATACAGTAGAGAAGATGGGGAGAGAGGAAGAAGAGGTGAATCATGTGAAATAATTAGTAAAGGTAGATTAAAGGTGAGATGTGGTAATTACATAGCGGAGAGTATGCCAGGAACTGATGAAATATCAGTGAGGAGACTTCCATATAGAACAGCAATGGTCCCTTTTTCCATTCCTGCATTCGAGGAACCTGTTTGTTATGAATATGTGGACAATAGAGATTATAACAGTAGACTAATTAAGTTGGATGGCAATGTCAGTGTGTTGATGTTTAGAGACACTGTCACATTAATCAACACAACAACAGGTGACATACTTCAACACAAACAACTACCACAACAACAACCACTAGACATTTGTCGGTGGACAGATCAATGTTTCATAATCGTCTTTGGTAAACAACTGATGTTCTTCAACAAAGATCTCCGTCGTTTAAAAACCATCAACACAGGCAAATACTACAACAGTATTTATAAATACAACAACAATCAACTTGTGTGTGGTGGTCATTATATTAGAGCCGTAACTGAGGCTGGAAGATACTATCATACCTATATAGATTTAGTTGATATCAACGGTGAGACGTGTAAATACAATCGAGAAATTTGTTCTAGAGAGGTGAACGTAGAGGTGGAATTGGAGATGATATTTTGTGATGTAGTAGCGTCATCTGATGGTGATATTGTTGCTGTGAATTGGGAAATGATGGACCCAGCAGATATGAATGCTGACTATCAGTATGTTGTCTATTGGTATAGGGAACATTTGATCAGGAGAATGAAACTATCAGCAGATATTGAACATAATATTTACAGACCTTATCTAACCACACATGGTGACTGTGTTTATATAACAGACAAATATAGCAATATTTACCAAATACCTGGACATATTGAACACCTAGCATCTGAAAATATTGAAGAATATTTACTCCTACCTCATGATGATAATGATGTTTTCGCAGTTCTTGGTTTTGATGTTTCAGAAAATTCTTTCATGGTTTTTGGAATTACCATAGGACGTCAATCTTTTGCTTTCTTTCATTATGAAAAATAAATTTGTCCGTAAATATTACACTACTTTGTTTCTGTTATTGTTCTTGTTGTTCAACCTGCATCATTTACACTGCATTCTACTCACCAACAAATGTCGATGTAATAGTCTTCAATTCATACATTCTCTTTCAATATGGGTACTACTAAAGCAGCGTGGTCTCGAACGCGCAGTCACGCGTCCGCGCTAGCTAGTCGTGAGTGGTAGATCCTAACCCTAACCCGGTAATCTTCAAGTTTAGGGGGGTAAAAAATAAATAAAAATATTCAAGGGAAGTAACTGAACGTCTTACCAGTATTCTCCGTACATCTCTGTTTATAAATAAATCACACACGTGATTTGATTGACGTTAGGGTTAGGGTGTGATTTATTTATAAACAGCTAGAAGAAAACGGATAATACTGGTAAGTCGTTCAGTTATTTTCCTTGAATATTTTTTTTTTACTTTTTTACCCCCCTAAACTTGAAGATTACCCCAACCAAGTATTCATTTGCGCGCGCGCGCACTTTTTGTAGGATCGACCACTCACGACTAGCTAGCGGGGACGCGCAACTGCAAGTTAGGGACCACGCTGCTTTAGTAGTACCTCAATATGTGTGTGTGTGTGAAAGTCTTCTTCATTTGTTCATGCATAAAACATTAATGTGTCATCTGAGAGAGATTTGCCTGCCATTTCCAGCTGGTCTAGCAACCTTGTAGATGTCTCCCTTGTTGGCTTATACGTATACATGTATGTCCATAAACACAGAGGGTATGATTTGAGGGAGACTTGCCTGCTATTTCTACCATGTCTTGCTACATGTTGAGGTTTCTGTTATTGGTTCATACACATGTACATACAAATAGACAGTAGGCTGTGATTTGAGGGAGATTTGGCTGCTATAATTCAACAGTTCTAGTTACCATGCGATAGTCACCCTCGATTCATACGTACATATGAGGTGGGGCTGAAAACTTCCTGGCTTTGCATCAAAGAAAATACAGGAGGATCAGTTAAATATGATTTTATTCAACATATTCCCCTCTCAGATTCACACACTGGGATACAAGATTTCACAGGCACAGGGAGGAATATCGATATATTTTCTGTAGTTTCAGGTCAGAGCTGTGGCCATGCTAATGCACCGCCGTTTTGCTACACTGTTATTACTGAGAGCCTCCTCCAATATGTGGCGCTTGGTGAAGAATGGAGTTTGATGTAGCTACCCTCATTTTCACCTCTTGCCGCGAGGTAGGTTCATCTGGGACACTCGACAGGAAGAGGTCGATCTTCTCTGGATTGCTGCAAAGTCCGCTGTTAATTTCACACCGTTGGGTGACCACAGCTGGAAGCAGTAATCCAGGTGGCTGAGAATGAATGTCCTCTAGAGGACCATCATGGTTTCCTTATTTCTAGTTCTGAATGTTCTCAGGATCCATCCAGCCAGTCGTCTGCACTTTGTCACCATCCTGGTAATGTGCACTTGGAAAGAGGTGTCATCACTCATGTCGTTATCCAGGTCCCTCACTGATTTAGGCTCTGGGATTGAAATTCCATGCGGACAATATATGGGTATGTGTGTGTGTGCAGCTTAATTACCCATCTTCTGAAATTAGAATTCTCAATTCCAGAAAGAAGAAAGTTCATTCGAAGACTACAGATCTAAGGAATCACTGAAATTGTTGAACTTTTCCAAAGTTTATCATTTAAGTATATATGCGCGTGTCTAGACATATAAATGTATGTATGAGTATACATACATAAAACAAAATATACAAATCTACGTGCACTCACTCCAAATACTGCACATATACATACATACATGTACGTACAAACAAACATACACACATATACATTCAGCTATATATATATATATATATTTAAAAATTTAAGGAATGGAGAAAACACATGTTATAATTGCATACTTTATTCCTACATATGTTTCAAAGGATTACAACCTGTGTGATCCATAGGGATATTTGATATTAAAATTGTAACCTTCTCTGCAGGGAATGCATGGGAATCATCTTAAACGTAAGACATTATGACCGAGTATGAAAACAATAGATGGATAAGGTTATGACGCCATTCATTTCTCCGTTAGAAAATTGGACAACACATACATATAAATGTGTGAAAACATACATGCATACATAAATACATATACACACATATACATACATACATATATGTGTATGTATATATATATATATATATATATATATATATATATATATATACACACATACGTCCACATTTACACATATGCACATACGTACCCATGCCTATACAAATATACCCATATGTGTGCATGTCCCCATACACACATATATACATATATATATACACACATGTATAAACAGAAATATACACATACACATACATATATGTGTGTGTGTGTACATATTAATATTTGATACGATCACATCGTCAATCACAGAGATATCATTATGATTCTTATTAATCTTTCTGACAACAATTTTCAATAATTACTTATTCACGAAATTCTGTTCATTCAATGACTTGAAGGTTAGACTGAGAACGGATGTAACAACAATATCGAAAACTCACAGTCATATTTTGTATATAAGATGAAATATTGACAATAAATATATAAAGAAGCTGCAAGCAATCTTTTGGTTGTCAAATTAGATTAGTTTTAGCTTTTATATAACGAAAGTTATCGAATATGAAATTTTATAACGATTTTCTAATGAAATATTACAAACAATACGCCTGAATTGTCAATAAAATAAAAAAAAGAGATGTAGAATCAAGCAAAAGTGAAAGGAATACTTCAGAAGAGGAGTTAATTTGAACAAATATACATTTTACAGCAAACTATTAACTTCAATAGAACAGCGGTTCTGAGACGTTAACTGTGCAAAAAGAAATTCTAGAAGGGATACTAAAAAACAAAAATATGGTCAAAGGGAGACAACCAAGAGAATTTTATCTAAAAGGTATGGTGGAAGGGAGGTCACTAAGAAGACATAGACAACAAGATACAAGAAATTTTAAAATTTTACGGTCTAAGGGACAACTACTAACGTATTTATCAACAACAACGACCTATTTCTTCCTCTCACTCGCAGGGAACAACGATTTCCTCCTCTCGCTCACAGGGAACGACGATTTACGCCTCTCACTCACAGGGAGCAACGTTTTACTCCTCGTACATGCAGGTACTAATATGGTTAAGTTGGTATAGATTGCGTCTATCAAAGAGTTTAGAAAATTACGGATCTATTTTAAAACGGGGGCCACATTTTTCATTAATGTTTTACGTAGTGTTTTTGGTACGGAAAGACTTTCAAACTTCGTATACTTATCTATTTTGTGTTATAGAACAGAAAAATATTTTTGTATTCGAATTTATTTCATGTAAAAAATTGTCTTATTTCGATAATTTCAACCAATCACTGACAAGTATTCAGTTGTTTACATTTACTCCTTTGGCTGATTAAGCGATGTAAAGCGTATTTAATCTCCATACCTTCGTTTTATTTGTTTTTTTCATTTTAAATTTCCTTTAACCCTAACCCTAGGGTTAGGGTTAATTGTTTCAGAATCGTTTGTTTATGTAGTCGGCACTT
>NC_069008.1:5664906-5669537 GCF_001194135.2 Octopus bimaculoides | reverse complement strand
TGTTCCAAGTTTCAAAGTGTTTCGTTAATGAAAAATGTGGCCCCCGTTTTAAAAAAGATCCAAAATTACTAGTTTAAAATCTCACAACGTGAGATATTCTGCAACAGTACTTTGTAGTAAAGATTATTTGGCAACATAACATAGCAGTCCTGTTGTGTTGGTAAACAATCTTTACTATCTTGAAATACAAATAATAAGAGTATATGCATATATACGTACATGTATGTGCATACCTATATCTACCTGGGTACAGGACGTTGTAAACAAAACGTAGACAAAAAGATAATAATCAGAGTACAGAAAACACACAGGCCACATAGAGAACATTTTCCTTCATCAGCAGCCGCCCTTCCAACACTGGTGTTTCGAAGAGTGACCGTGTTTGGAATGTTTCATTCACCGTCTGTGGGGTGAAGTGATTAACACGATTTGGCTTTATTTACTCATAACCTGCCGAAAAATGTATATTCCTTAACGGAATTTGTTTTGAACACCTTTCACATGATATTGATTATGATGATTGATTTTCTTATGAAAAAAATCGATGGGCATTACTCATACAATCTGACACATATCTGTAAATAAAGCTCGAAATTTCGAAGATGTTGAGTTGTATCTCAGTATGTATACATGCCAACCAAATTTCTTTCATTTTTCTTATTAAATTCCGACATAATCGTAATGTTAACCCTCTGGAAGGTAGTTGTAGAAAATTTCATATGAATATGACTCATTTTTTCCTGAAAATTATAAGAAAACAATGCCAACTTTTGAAACTTTTCAGAAACTTCGACCCCTTCTTAGTCATGGCCTTTTTGATGCGTCAAAGGAAGACCATCCTTGATGGTCTTCCTTTGAAGGAGGCACAATTGCGTATGTATTCCGAAATTCCGGCAAGGTCCACTTTGCCTATCATCCTTTAGGGTAATCTTTGCTTTTCACCATTTTGGGGGTTCAATAAAATAAATACCAGTTAACTACTGAGGTCCATGTAATCGATTTACACACCACTCCACTCCACTCCCGAATTTGCTGGCCTTGTGACAAAATATGAACCCAACATTTCATATGCATGCTCATCAAACGTACTTCCGCTTCCATTCATTACATCTTGACAAACGTGTCTGGCGCTAGTCACCAACACTATCACCAGTTCACGAGGAGGCCAAAATGCTTCTTGTTCTTATGAATGGTCACATTGATTGATAGTCATACATCTATATGAATAGATACACGTTTAGTTAACACTACAAGTACCAAGTGGTCGTTTATCACCACTTTTGCTTATTAATTTCTGGAACTGTATTGAATGTGCAATCATGAGCATAATTTGATATGTGTATAGAAATATAATTTTTGCATGCAAATAAATGCTAAAAGAATGTATTTTCAAATCCTTTATTCACTGCATTTGCTTATATTTAAAATGAATTCTATTACATACAAATTTTCATTGACAGTCAAAAATAATTGCCACGGTCATTCTTAGGAGGAAATGTTGGCACTTTTAGTGTTAACACTTTAGAATTTAAATCAGTCATATCTGGGCCAAATTTTCTAATTATTTTTTGATCAAACTAGCCAGACTCGGCCTCTTACGCCTACCCGACAATGTCATTCTAAAAATAAACTATCCATTTAAATTTGAAAGCTGTCAGATAATGCATGACAAATTAAAAATAATGTGAATACGTTTGTGTATAGTCAAGCAACTACTTCTGGAGAACAATTTACCACAGATATCACAGTGATAGGGCTTCTCACCTCTATGGAAACGTTTGTGAAAAGCTAAGTGGTTACCTTGAGAGAATGAATTATGAATACGTTTGGGACTAGTCAAGCAACTATATACATCCATAGAACAATTTGTCACAGATATCACTTCTCACCTGTGTGGAGATGTCTGTGTTGAGATAAATCACAACTAACAGAGAATAATTTACCACAGATATTACAATAATATGGCTTCTCTCCTCTATGGTCATGTTTGTGAGAATTTAAAGCACTTTGGCCACAAAATGATGTACCACAGATATCACAGTGATAAGGCGGGTGGATTTGATTTCGCCCTAGTATGAACATATTTGTGATTAATCAAGTTATATTTTTGAGAGAATGGTTTACCACAGATATCACGGTGAAGTCGCTTTCCCCTGTATGAAAACGTGAGAATTTGAACCACTTCAGTTAGAGAATGATGTACTTCTGACATCACAGGGATAAGGCTTCTCTCCAGTATGAATACGTTTGTGTCTAGTTAAGTTGTTTTTTTGTGAGAATGACTTACCACAAATGTCACAGTGAAATAGCTTCTCCCCTGTATGAACACGTATGTGAGTATTTAAAGCACTCTGGTCAGAGAACGATGTACTACAGACATCACAGTGATAGGGCTTTTCCCTGGTATGAATACGTTTGTGTCTAGTCAAGTTATATTTTTGAGAGAATGATTTATCACAAACGTCACAGTGAAATTGCTTTTCCCCCGTATGGAGATGCATGTGAGAATTTAAAGCACTTTGGCCAGAGAAAGATGTACCACAGACATCACAGGGATATGGCTTCTCTCCTGTATGAATACGTTTGTGTGTAGTCAATTTATATTTTTGATAGAAAGATTTACCACAGACATCACAGTCAAATGGCTTCTCCCCTGTATGAATACGTTTGTGTGTAGTGAAAACACTGGCTGAAGAGAATGATTTGCTACAGACACCACAATGATATGGCTTCTCTCCTGAATGGCTATATCTGTGACTGATTAAGTAAGTACTTACAGAAAATGATTCACCACAGATATCACAATCATATGGCTTCTCTCCTGTATGAAAACGCTTGTGAGTAGCTAAGCTGTCACTTTGGGAGAATGATTTACCACAGATATCACATAAATATGGTGTCTCTCCTGTGTGAATACGTTTGTGCTTAGTTAAGGTACTACTTCTAGAAAAAGACTTGCCACAGATGTTGCAGTGATATGGCTTCTCCCCTGTATGAATACGTTTATGAGAAGTTAAAACACTACTTTGAGAGAATGATTTACCACAGATGTTACATTGATACGGCTTCTCTCCAGTATGAATACGTATGTGAGTAGTTAAAATACTGTGCTCAGAGAATGATGTACCACAGACGTCACAGGGATAAGGCTTCTCTCCAGTATGAATACGTTTGTGTCTAGATAAGTCACATTTTTGAGAGAATGATTTACCACAAATGTCGCAGTGAAATGGCTTCTCCCCTGTATGAACACGTTTGTGATAATTTAATGCACTTCGGTCAGAGAACGATGTACTACAGACATCACAGGGATATGGTTTCTCCCTAGTATGTAGACGTCTGTGTCTAGTCAAGTTGTGTTTTTGAAAGAATGATTTACCACAGACGTCACAGTGAAATGGCTTCTCCCCTGTATGAATCCGCTTGTGTGTAGCAAAGACACTGGATGAAGAGAATGATTTACCACAGACACCACAATGAAATGGCTTCTCTCCTGTATGGCTATGTCTGTGACTGATTAATTGGCTACTTATAGAAAATGATTTACCACAGATGTCACATTGAAATGGCTTCTCTACTGTATGAACACGTTTGTGCTTATTCAAATATCCTTTTTGAGAGAAGGACTTTTTACAGACATCACAGTCATATGACAATTTTCTACTCCCTTTTTCTCTATCATCAGGAAAATTCACTTCCTTTAATTTTTCACCTTTTTCCATTATTTTTCTTTGAAAAACACAATATAGATATTTTTTTTCTTCTTTTTGCTTCTGTAGTCTTTTGTTTACAAATATTTCAACTGCTGTAGACACTCCAACCTGTGATGTCCTGAAAGTTTGCTAATAACACAATATCAGAGTAAGTATATTGTAGGAATTCTACCATAGATTTAGGGAAATCTATGTAGAGAATCTTATGTATCTATTCTGTACAATATTTTCATTTCGGTGCTTAGAAGAAGATAAATAATGAGAAAGTATCTTCAGTTATTCCAATGTCTTCTGATATTCTAAAATAATAAAGAAACAACAGTGTAAGATATAGAGGCTACTTAGAAAATACAGATTCAACATTTCCATAGAGATAAACTCTAGAAATAAATATTTACTTGAACAACAGAACCATTCAATTTATTAAAATTTACATAAGAAAATCTTGTGTAGAACTAAAATATTTCTTAACTCTAGCTACACATTCATATTGTGTTAACATTTATATGTATGTGTGTATGTATGTATCATCATCATTATCGTTTAACGTCCGCTTTCCATGCTAGCATGGGTTGGACGATTTGACTGAGGACTGGTGAAACCAGATGGCTACACCAGGCTCCAGTCTAATTTGGCAGAGTTTCTACAGCTGGATGCCCTTCCTAATGCCAACCACTCCGAGTGTAGTGGGTGCTTTTACGTGCCACCGGATATATATATACACACACACACACACACACAGAGAATTTTAATAATTTTTTTTTCTCGTTAATACCATGATGCTGAAGAGAATTTGCCCCATTTTAAAAATCATTTCGCGAAACTTGAAAATTACCACATTAGACACTGTAATGAAGAAAAATTGACTTGAAATCCAACAGAGAAAAGAATATATTTTAATTAGCAACCTCAATTACA
>NC_069008.1:5659503-5664678 GCF_001194135.2 Octopus bimaculoides | reverse complement strand
AAGGGGGGGGAAAGGACCAGATTACATATAGTCCGTCTCTACCCAATTTTCAACCATAAATATATTATTGCAATATTCGGGAAATTACTCATTTTGCCCCGCTAACTAATTTTGTCCCTTTTCCCTATATCAAGAAACAAACATTCGATAAATTATAATAAAGCATTGATTTCTCAACATTTCTGTGGTTGGAGTGTATTTGAGAACATTTTTCCAACTAAAACACACAACAAACAAACGTGGAAAACGATGGATCGTGTGGAAGGTAGCCGCCATAGCTAGAAATAGCAGCCAAATGTCGCACACATCAAAGAACATCTGAGACACGAAGTATTAAAAGATTAAATGTTTTCATTGTTTAATACTTACGGAAATGTTCTTATAAAGGATAGTGTTATTGTTATGAGTGCGTCGGGTGGTAGAGAAATCTATTATAAATGTGTTTGGGAGGTAACTAAGAGAAATTCTGGAACCAGACGTATTTATCAAGATATAATGAATGAAGGCGGAAGTTCGTTTAGTGCGCATGCGCATGAAATATTTAGGCACAAGGCCAGCCATTTCGGAGTGAGAGAGTGGGGGGATGGTAATTCGATTACCTTTACTCCAGTTATCGATTTATAGAAGAAAAAAAAACAAGGTTATTTCTAATGAAATTTTCCACAAGTACGCTTCAGTTGCTGTAGATTACGACTGTATTAAAATTTGTTCAGAAAAACTCATTTTACCGAAGGTGGGAGGAAAGATTCTAAAAATTTATAGGCACAGGAGTGGCTGTGTGGTAAGTAGCTTGCCTACCAACCACATGGTTCCGGGTTCAGTCCCACTGCGTGGCACCTTGGGCAAGTGTCTTCTACTATAGCCTCGGGCCGACTAAAGCCTTGTGAGTGGATTTGGTAGATGGAAACTGAAAGAAGCCCGTCGTATATATGTATGTATATATATATATGTGTGTGTGCCTGTGTTTGTCTCCCCAACATCACTTGACAACCGATGCTGGTGTGTTTACGTCCCCGTAACTTAGCGGTTCGGCAAAAGAGACCGATAGAATAAGTACTAGGCTTGCAAAGAATAAGTCCTGGGGTCGATTACCTCGACTAAAAGGTGGTGCTCCAGCATGGCCGCAGTCAAATGACTGAAACGAGTAAAAGCGAAAGTCAAACTAAAGCGTTTGACCCAAGCTCAAAAACGAAAAATAATTAATGTAATAGGTGTAAAACAACTTGCTGGGAACGAATATGAAAATAAAACAAAAAAAAAAAAGAAATGCGTGCTCGTGAACGGGGTGGAGGTGGGGAGAGGGCTCGGAACATTCACATATCCTGAATGTTCCGAGCACGGGTCAAACACTATAGTTTTGAGGCCATGGACTGACGATGTGTGACGATGCGAATGTTCCGAGTCCTTTAACCCAACTACCCACCCCACCGCACCCCTTTCGCGAGCGCGCGATGGGTAAGCAAGGTGGGGGGAGGAGGAGCGTGGTTTCTTTAAGAAAATTTGCAAAATAAAACAAAAAAAAATTCTCACATTTGTAATCTCTGTAATCCGGAAAGTTTTAAAAATTAAGAAAGTGGGGAGGGGTGGAAATTATAATTTTGAAAACGCGATATTTGGGTCAAAATCGTATTCTGTGGATCCGAAGGCATTTTGGAAAAAAAAAAATACAGGAAGTGGGCGGGTGTGCACGTGTTTCACGTACGCCCACATTCGTGTATGTGTGCCCAAAATTCCGGTGAGGTCAACTTTGCCTTTAATTTTTTTTGCTTGGGGTTCAATATGATAAGTACCAGTTAACTACTGGGGATCCATGTAATTGACTTAAGCACCATCGTTACCCACGAAATTGCTGGCGTTGCGCCAAACGTTGAAACCAATATTTCATACGCATGCGCACTAAACGTACACCCACCTCTATTCGTCACATCAGAGCATACGTGAGTCGTACCTGTATTTCTCTTAATCAATTCCCAGACACATTTATAAGATTTCTCTACCGCCTGACGCACTTCTAACAACACTGTCCTTTATAAAAGCATTTCCGTAAGTATTAAACAATATAAGCATTTAATCTTTTAATACTTTCTGTCTCAGATGTCCTTTGATGTGTGCGACATTTGGCTGCTATTTCTAGCTATGGAGGCAACCTTCTACACGATCCATCGTTTCCACGTTTGTTTGTTGTGTGTTTTAGTTGGAGAAATATCCTCAAATACATTCCAACCACAGAAATGTTGAGAAACCAATGCTTTATTATAATTTATCGAATGTTTGTTTCTTGATATAGAGGAAAGGGACAAAATAAGTAGGCGGGGCAAAATGAGTAATTTCCCATTTCTCCTAATTTTTTGTAAATTATTATTTTGTGAATATTGCTACATTATATTTAGGACTGAAAATTAGTCATTATAGTTGTTGAAGTTCCAGTCCGAAACAGGTGGCAGGTCCTTTTGATTTTCAAGAAATTTTCCCTCAACTTTCAACCTGATTGTAATTGAGGTTAATGATGTCCGGTGTTTAACAATCAATATTCTTTTCTTTCTTGCATTCCAGATCAATACCCCCACCCCATTTAGTGTCTAATTTGGTAATGTTCAGTTATCAAAAATCATGTCTTAGATGGGGAAAAATGAGTAAAGACTATTTCCAATAATTTCTCCTTTTTCATTTAAGGTGTCAAAGAAGAGAACTTATTAAGTAATTAGTTAACTAGTCAAAGACATATGCATACATCACGAAGAGATCGTGAAGAATTCTAGATAATATTTTAAGAGTTTATGGAAATGTTGAATCTGTATTTTCTAAGTAGCCTCTATATCTTACACTGTTGTTTCTTTATTATTTCAGAATATCAGATGACATTGGAATAGCAGAAGATACATTCTCATTATTTATCATCTTTTAAAGACCAAAATATTGTACAGAACAGATATAGAAGATTGTTTCTATAAGTCTATGGTAGAATTCCTCTGATATATTTACTCTGGCTGGAGTGTCTACAAGACTAGTCTGATTGCAGATTAAACGTGGATAAATTTAGTTGTTTTGTGACAAAGGTAACACTGGACAGAAAGACAGCAGGTGAAATATTTGTAAACAAAAGACTATAGAAGCAAAAAAAAAAAGAGAAAAAGGTGAAGTTCATAGAAAAATAATGGAAAAGAGTGAGAAAGTGAAGGAAGAGATTTTTCCAGAAGATAGAGAAAAAGAGAAACAAAAATTATCACATGACTGCGATGTCTGTAAAAAGTCCTTCTCTCAAAAGGGTCACTTGAATAGACACAAACGTATTCACACAGGGGAGAAGCCATTTCACTGTGACATCTGTGGTAAATCATTTTCTGTAAGTAGTGACTTAATTAGTCAACAACATATCCATACAGGAGAGAATCCATATCATTGTGATGTCTGTGATAAATCATTCTCTTCAGCCAGTAACTTAACTACCCACAAACGAATTCATACTGGAGAGACGCCATATCACTGTGACATCTGTGGTAAATCATTCTCTCAAAAAAATAGCTTGACTACACACAAACGTATTCATACCGGAGAGAAGCCTTATCATTGTGATGTCTGCGGTACATCATTCTCTGACCAAAGTACTTTGAATTCTCACAAACGTGTTCATACTGGAGAAAAGCCATTTCACTGTGATATTTGTGGTAAATCATTCTCTCGAAAGCATAACTTGACTAAGCACAAACGTCTTCATACCGGAGAGAAACCGTATCACTGTGATGTCTGTGGTACATCATTCTCAGACCAAAGTGTTTTAAAGTCCCACAAACGTGTTCATACAGGGGAGAAGCCGTACCAATGTAACATCTGTAGTAAATCATTCTCTCAAAGTAGTACTTTAACTTCTCACAAACGTATTCATGCAGGAGAGACACCATATACCTGTAATATCTGCGGTAAATCATTTTCTGGCTACAGTTCTTTAACTTACCATAAACGTATTCATACCGGAGAGAAGCCATATCAATGCGACATCTGTAAGAAATCTTTCTCTGTAAATAGTAACCTAACTGTACACAAAAGTATTCATTCAGGAGAGAGACCATATACTTGTGACATCTGTGGTAAATCATTTTCTATAAAGAGTAACTTAATTACTCACAGATATATCCATACAGGAGAAAAGCAATGTCATTGTGGTGTCTGTGGTAAATCATTCCCTTCAGCCATAAACTTCACTAGACACAAGCGTACTCATACTGGGGAGAAGCCATTTCACTGTGACATTTGTGGTAAATCATTCTCTCGGACAGATAGCTTGACTAATCACAAATGTATTCATACAGGAGAGTCACCATATCACTGTGATATCTGTGGTAAATCATTCTCTCGTGGTGGCAACTTAGCTACTCACAAACGTTTCCATACAAGAGAGAAGCTACATCACTGTGATATCTGTGGTAAATCATTCTCTATGAGTTCTAATTTATCTAAACACAGACTTATCCATATGGGAGAGAAGCCACATCATTGTGACATCTGTGGTAGGTCATTCACTCAACATGGCACCTTAATTTCTCACAAATGTCTCCATACAGGAGAGAAGCCATATCTTTGTGATATCTGCGGTAGGTCATTCACTCAACATAACAACTTAGCTTATCACAAATGTGTTCATAAGGGGAAGAAGCAATCCCACTAATATTATCTGTAAGTGGTTACTTAACCTTTAACCATGTAGATTATTCTATCAAATGTGATCTTTATTTATTCACATTGTTTTCAATTTGTCATGCATTATCTCACAGCTTTCAAGGTTTGATAATGTGAGTGTTTGTTTTTAGAATGACATTGTAAGAGGCCTACTCTGGCTAGTTTGAACGTAAAATATGTAGTATATTTGGGCTAGAGATGGCTGGTTTAAATGCTAAAGGGTTAACACTAGAAGTACCAACATTTTTTTCTTCTTACAAATCTCAAAGTGGTCATTTTTGACTGCCATTGAAAACCATATTTAATACAATTTATTTTAAATATAAGCAAATTCAGTGAATAAAAGATTTGAAAATACATTCTTTTAGCATTTATTTACATGCAAAAATCATACATCTATACACATATATATATGAAATGATGCTTATGATTGCACATTCAATACAGTTGCAGAAATTAAAAAGTGGTGATATGTGACGACTATTAGTGTGAGAATTCATA
>NC_069008.1:5656481-5658151 GCF_001194135.2 Octopus bimaculoides | reverse complement strand
ATTTGTGTATGTATGCGGAAAATCCGGTGTGGCCCACTTTGCCTTTCATCTTTTCGGGTCAACTTTGCCTTTAATCTTTTTGCTGGGGGGGGGGGTTCAATAAAATAAATACCAGTTGACTACTGAGGTCCACGTAATCGACTTACGTACCAACCCAGCCCGAAATTTGCCGATATTTGTGTATGTATGCGGAAAATCCGGTGTGGCCCACTTTGCCTTTCATCTTTTCGGGTCAACTTTGCCTTTAATCGTTTTGCTCGGGGGTTGGGCATTGAAATAAATACCAGTCGACTACTGTGGATCCATTAAATCAACTCCCGCCCCTCAACCCCCTCCACCGACATTGCTGGCGTTGTGCCAAAATTTGAAACCAAGATTTCGTACGCATGCGTACTAAATGTACTTCCGCCTCCATTCATTACGTATTGATAAACATGTCAGTTGCTAGAATATCTCTTAATCAACTCCCGAACACATTTATAATAGATTTCTCTACCACCCGACGCACTTATAACAACAATACTATCCTTTATAAGAACACTTCAGTAAGTATTAAACAATATAAGCATTTAATCTTTTAATACTTTCTGTCTCAGATGTCCTTTGATGTGTTCGACATTTGGCTGCTATTTCTAGCTATGGAGGCAACCTTCTACACGATCCATCGTTTCCACGTTTGTTTGTTGTGTGTTTTAGTTGGAGAAATATCCTCAAATACACTCCAACCACAGAAATGTTGAGAAACCAATGCTTTATTATAATTTATCGAATGCTTATTTCTTGATATAAGGAAGGCGAAGAAATAAGTAGGCGGGGCAAAATGAGTAAATTCCCATTTCTCCTATTTTTTTGTAAATTATTATTTTGTGAATATTGCTACATTATATTTAGGACTGAAAATTAGTCATTATAGTTGTTGAAGTTGCAGTCCGAAACATAGTCAGGTGGCAGGTCCTTTTGATTTTCAAGAAATTTTCCCTCAACTTTCAACCTGATTGTAATTGAGGTTACTAATAAAATATCTGAATGATGTCCGGTGTTTAACAATCAATATTCTTTTCTTTCTTGCATTCCAGATCAATACCCCCACCCCATTTAGTGTCTAATTTGGTAATGTTCAGTTATCAAAAATCATGTCTTAGATGGGGCAAAATGAGTAAAGACTATTTCCAATAATTTCTCCTTTTTCATTTAAGGTGTCAAAGAGAACTTATTAAGTAATTAGTTAACTAATTTGTCTGAGATTATTATATCATGAATATTGCTACATTATATTTAGGATTGAAATTTGATCATCATGGATGCTTAAGTTGCGGTCCAAAACGTACTCGTGTGCCGGGTCCTTTTTATTTTACTTTCAACCCGATTGTAATCAAGGTTGCTAATAAATTCTCTGGATATTGTTCGGTGTTTTAATAATCAATGTTCTTTGGCAACCACCCTTTTAAAAAGAATTTTGTTTTTTCGGCAGGAACCCTACTTTAATACATGTATTTCCACCTTTAAATATTATATATATATATATAGCTAATCTTCCAGTTTCGAGGGGTAAAAGAAATATTCAAGGGAAATAACTTCAGTCTTATATGTATAGAAATATATATCGTCCTATTAAGTTGCTGTATGTATGTAAATCTACGTGTGCAGTATATATATATATATATATATAT
>NC_069008.1:5654794-5655477 GCF_001194135.2 Octopus bimaculoides | reverse complement strand
GTAAGCCTTGTACTTATTCTATCGGTCTCTTTTTGCCGAACCGCTAAGTTACGGGGGACGTGAACACACCAGTATCGGTTGTCAAGCGATGGTGGGGGGACAAACACAGACACACGCACACATATATATATACATATACATACATATATACGACGGTCTTCTTTCAGTTTCCGTCTACCAAATCCACTAACAAGGCTTTGGTCGGCCCGAGGCTATAGTAGAAGACACTTGCCCAAGGTGCCACGCATTGGGACTGAGTCCGGAACCATGTGGTTGGTAAGCAAGCTACTTAACACACAGCCACTCCTGCGCCTATATATATTTACACACACACACACACATATTAATGTTATCTAATATGAATGTGTTGCTGGAGTTTAGAAATATGTTAGCTTTGCACAAGATTTTCTGATGTAAATTTTAATAAATCAAATAGTTCTTTTGTTCAAGTAAATATTTATTTCTAGAGTTTATCTCTATGGAAATGTTGAATCTGTATTTTCTAAGTAGCCTCTATATGTTACACTGTTGTTTCTTTATTATTTCAGAATATCAGATGACATTGGAATAACTGAAGATACATTCTCATTATTTATCATCTTTTAAAGACCAAAATGAAAATATTGTACAGAACAGATATATATATCATTGTTTCTATAAATCTATGGTAGAATTCCTACGAT
>NC_069008.1:5645839-5654741 GCF_001194135.2 Octopus bimaculoides | reverse complement strand
ACTCTGAAATGTGTTATTAGCAAACTTTCAGGACATCACTGGCTGGAGTGTCTACAAGATGAGTCTGGTTGCAAATTAAACTTTGATAAATTTACTAAAGAGTATTCAGACAAAAGTAACACTGGACAGAAATACAGCAGTCAAAATATTTGTAAACAAAAGACTATAGAAGCAAAAAGAAGTAAATATATATATATTGGGATTTTAGAAGAAAAATAATGGAAAAGAGTGAGAAACTAAAGGAACGGAATTTTCCAGAAGATAGAGAAAAAGGAAGTCAAAAATTGTCACATGACTGTGATGTCTGTAAAAAGTCTTTCTCACAAAAGGGTCACTTAAATATGCACAAACGTATTCATACAGGACAGAAACCATTTCACTGTGATATTTGTGGTAAATTGTTCTCTCAAAAATATACTTTGACCACACACAAACGTATTCATACTGGCGAGACACCATATCACTGTGATATTTGTGGTATATCATTCTCTCAAAAGCATATATTAACTACACACAAACGTATTCATACAGGGGAGAAGCCATTTCACTGTGATATCTGTGGTAGATCATTCTCTCAAAGTAGTAACTTGACTACACACAAACGTATTCATACAGGAGAGAAGCCATATCATTGTGACATCTGTAGTACATCATTCTCTGTTCGAAGTGCTTTAAATTCTCACAAGCGTATTCATACAGGAGAGAAACCATTTTACTGTGATATCTGTGGTAAATCATTCTTTCAGAAATATACCTTGACTAACCACAAACGTATTCATACCGGAGAGAAACCCTATCACTGTGATGTCTGTGGTACATCATTCTCTGACAAAAGTGCTTTCAATTGTCATGAACGTGTTCATACAGGGGAAAAGCCGTACCAATGTAACATCTGTAGTAAATCATTCTCTCAAAGTTGTACTTTAACTTCTCACAAACATATTCATGCAGGAGTGAAACCTTATTCCTGTAACATCTGTGGTAAATCATTCTCTCAAAGTAGTGTTTTAACTTCTCATAAACGTATTCATACAGGGGAGAAGCCATTTCACTGTGACATTTGTGGTAAATCATTCTTTCAAAGTAATGACATAACTAGACACAAACGTATTCATACCGGAGAGACTCCGTATCACTGTGATATCTGTGGTAAACCATTCTCTCGAAAATATAACTTGACTATACACAAACGCATCCATACTGGAGAAAAGCCTTATCACTGTGATGTCTGTGGTACATCTTTCTCTCTCCAAAGTGCTTTAAATTCTCACAGGCGTATTCATATAGGGGAGAAACTATTTCATTGTGACATCTGTGGTAAATCATTCTTTCAAAAATATACTTTGACTAACCACAAACGTATTCATACAGGAGAGAAGCCTTATCATTGTGATGTCTGTGGTACATCTTTCTCTGACGGAAGTGCTTTCATTTCTCACAAGCGTGTTCATACAGGAGAGAAGCCATATCAGTGTAACATCTGTAGTAAATCATTCTCTCGAAGTACTGTTTTAACTTCTCACAAACGTCTCCATACAGGAGAGAAACCATATTTCTGTAATATCTGTGGTAATTCATTCTCTCAAAGTAGTACTTTAACTTCTCATAAACGTATTCATACAGGTTAGAAGCCATTTCACTGTGACATTTGTGGTAAATCATTTGTAGTAACTTAATTACTCACAGATATAGCCATGTCATTGTGATGTCTGTGGTAAATCATTCCTTTCAGCCATAAACTTCACTAGACACAAGCATATTCATATAGGAGAGTCACCATATCACTGTGATATCTGTGGTAAATCATTCTCTCAAAGTGGCAGCTTAGCTACTCACAAACGTTTCTATACAGGAGAGAAGCCATAACACTGTTATGTCTGTGGTAGGTCATTCCCTGTGAGTTCTACCTTATAAAAACACAGATATATCCATACAGGAGAGAAGCCATATCCTTGTGATATCTGTGGTAGGTCATTCACTAAACATGGCAACTTCTCACAAATGTGTTTATACAGGGGAGAAGCAGCACCACTGATTCGTGGTAAATCTTTCTCTATAAGTGGTAACTTAACTCTTTACTATGCAGATTATTCTATCAAATGTGATGTTTATTTATTTACGTTATTTTCAATTTGTCATGCATTATCTCAAAGCTTTCAAGTTTTGATGATATGATTATTTTTAGAATGACATTATAGGGTAGGTGTAAGAGGCCAACTCTGGCTACTTTGGACATAAAATTGGTAGAATATTTGGGCCAGATATGGCTGATTAAATGCTAAAGGGTTAACACTAAAAGTATCAACATTTCTTTCTTCTTACAAGGACCATAGCAGTCATTTTTGTCCCCCTTTGAAAATCGTTATTCAGTACAATCTATTTTGAATATAAGCAAATGCAGTGAATAAAGGATTTGAAAACACATTCTTTTAGCATTTATCTACATACAAGAAATATATATCTATAGACACATGTATATGAAATGATGCTCATGATTGCACATTCAATACAGTTGTAGAAATTAAAAAGTAATAAGCAAAACTGATGATAAATGACCGTTTGGTACTTCTAGTGTTAACTAAATGTGTATCTGTTCATATAGATGTGTGACTATCAATGGGACAATTCTTAAGAACAAGAAGCATTCTCAGTTCCTCCTTAGCCAGGGACACACACACACACACCCTCTCTAACTGTAAATGTATTTACACAGGAATGGAGATAGAACAGAGTGTGATAACAACCTCCCAACTCTATAGTTTATGTCACCACATCTCAGGTAACTTACCTGTGGGATATTTTTTTTAATAAAAGCAATTTCCTCCAGATTTTGAATTTGTTTTGCATGAATTTAGTTATGAAAGTCTTAAAACCAATAGGTGTGGCTGCGTGGTAAGAAGCTTGCTTCCCCACTGCATGGGTCTGGGTTCCATCCCACTGCATGGTAGCTTGGGCAAGTGTCTTCTGCTATAGCCTTGTGAGTGTATTTGGAACACGGAAACTGAAAGAAGCTCATTGTCCCCTAACTATCGCTTGACGACTGATGCTGATGGGTTTATGTCTGTGTAACCTAGCAGAGCTGACGTTCCTCCTCCTCCTCCTCGGCCCCAGGACCTCACTTGCTTCTGCCACTGCTTTCGTGAAGTACCCAGACCTCATCGTCACACTCTTCTCAGTCCCTCCAACCTCTCTCTCTCTCCTCTATCTCTCCACACACAGCACTGAACTTGTTCCTCACTTCTAGTGGGTACATCTAGGGTACCTCATCATCTACCTTGAAAGCTGATTGCTCTCCAGGGTTGAGCTTTGCTCTTTCTTAAGCTCACCTGGACCTTACTCGTAACAAGCCAGTGGTCACTGCCCAGTGTACCAAAATAGTTGTATTCCGCCACTTCTTCCTCACCAGAATGAAATCCATCTGGGACTTGGACAGACGCATATCAGGAATGTAGGCCCACATTTTCCCCGGATTCTTCTTAAACCTTGGGTTGGTTGCCATACGGAGTGGTTGGCGTTAGGAAGGGCATCCAGCTGTAGAAACTCTGCCAAATCAGATTGGAGCCTGGTGCAGCCATCTGGTTTTACCAGTCCTCAGTCAAACCGTCCAACCCATGCTAGCATGGAAAGCGGACGTTAAACGACGACGATGATGATGATGATGTATTTATGTATGTATGCCTGTATATATTTGAGATAATAGTTTCACTCTAATAGTTTCAGTATTAGCAGTGAAACTATTAAACTGAAAGTATCTGACATTAGAATGGAGACATGGTATTGCTTCACTTTTGACACGTAATACTGAAATAGTGGAAGATATAAAAGATTGCTCTCGGGTCACATCAGGCAAGAAGTTGAAAATTTCTTTTTGGCCCATGACACTACACGGACCCTAAGTAAGGCATGTGTAAAATTTGAATGAAATCAGTTGTGTAGTTCTCGAGTTCTATGAATTCACACAGATAGACACACATTCTCATCTTTATCATCATCGTTTAACGTCCGCCTTCCATGCTAGCATGGGTTGGACGATTTGATTGAGGACTGGTGAAACCGGATGGCAACACCAGGCTCCAATCTAAATTTGGCAGAGTTTCTACAGCTGGATGCCCTTCCTAACGCCAACCATATATATATAGATATACAGCGGGCTTCTCTCAGTTTCCGTCTACGAAATCCACTCACAAGGTTTTAGTTGGATGAGGCTATAGTAGAAGACACTTATATATATATATATATATATATATACATGTGCTTGTGTGTACATTAGTACAAAGAGACTGGCATGTATGTGTATCTATAAAAATGCGTAGCAGTCCTCAGGGGCTGTGAATGCGAACATTCTGCAACACCCTCTCTAGGGTTCAGGAGGGTCCCTAGCGTCGCCTGTTGCCGTTCAGTAAATGAATGGGACTTTGGCCCTTCATCAATGGACTTGGTATGAATGCAGGAGTGGTTTGTTGTTGCCTTATGCGGGCATGTGGGATTCGAACTCAGTATGCAAAATCTGAACGCTCAATTCGTCTTCGACTGAAGAGTCCCCCCATATATATATATACATGCATATATGTTGTGGATGGGAGAACACGGACACAAAGACACATACATAGATATATATACTTAATATACATACACAAATACATACACATACATATATATATATATATACATCAATGCATCTGCAACGATCATAGAGATAGATTATACAACCTCGCAAACTGCTGTGTTACAGGAAGTTTCAACACCAGCGGAGAAGTAGTTTGTGTATGTGTAAGTACATTCGTGTAGATGTACATATTTGTATGTGTGTGTGTGTATATATATATATATATATATACATATATATATATATGTGTGTGTGTGTTTGTCGTGGCACTGCGTCGGTTCTGACGATGAGGGTTCCAGTTAATCCGATCAACAGCCCGCTCGTGAAATTCACACGCAGGTGGCTGAGCACTCCACAGACACGTGTACCCTTAACGTAGTTCTGGGGAACATTCAGCATGACACAGTGTGTGACAACGCTGTCCCCTTTGAAATACAAGTACAAGAGAAGCAGGAAGAAAAAGTGAGAGAAAGATGTGGTGAAAGAGGACAGTAGGGTTCGCCACCATCCCCTGCCGGAACCTTGTGGGGCTTTAGGTGTTTTCGTTCAATAAACACTCACAACGCCCGGTCTGGGAATCGAAACCGCGAGTCCGCTGCCCTAACCACTGGGCCATTGCGCTTCCACATATTCTGATGTACATATGTGTATACAATACTTTGTGCATAAGTGTGTGTGTGTGAGTATTGCATGGAGTCCATATCTATAGAAAATTGTATTCACATTCAGATCTCACGCACTGAGATCTTTATTCCAAGATGCATATGTATATGCGTGTATACGTGTTGGTATGTATAAACACAGATATACATACATTCATATATATATATATGCATATATATGTATATACATGTGCCCTTACGACTATGTAAATTTTTGTATACAAAAGACTTATTGTTCTCTTATAATTCTCTCCGGTTCTTCAAAGAAAATATATTCAACATCCTGTTGACTACTGTAACTAGTATTCTTTTATGTTTCAGCCTTGAGACTGTCGCCATGCTGGGGCACCGCCAGTATGTGAAGATTTTTTTTTAAGACGGACAAACACACAACAATACAGGTGTGTGTGTGTTTGGATGTGTAGCTGTGATATGCACATATTTGTGCAGGTGATGCAACGTGATTTTTACCCGTAGTCCATTGAATAAATGAATATATTTAAAAACGAAATGACAATGGATTATTAATGTTGATAAATCTTTAATGTCTTTCTTTGTGATTATCTCAAATTTTTAAAGGGATTCTCGTCTTCCTGAACTGCTTTCACTTTTCATGTCTGTTCTCATGTTGGAGGGGAACTTTCATTAACTGAGGCTGCAAAAGACCGAGGGAAATTCGCTAGCAAATAACTCACTCCTGGGGTCTTTTCTTTCTCCAGGCCTCCCCCCTCCCCGCCGTCAGCCCTTTTGAGTCTGCTGTTACCAAACACTCTACGAGAACATCTCTATCTCAGCAAGCTCCCAGACAGTTCTTATTGGGTCACCAAACCGTTTCTTACAATTACTCCTTAGGTAAAGTCCTTCTGAAATCACAGAGTGTAGGATCCGTTTGGGCTGTTTCATATTTAATTCATATTCCTGGGGCCAAATCATCGGAATTAATGATTTCAATGAATGGTTTCAACTATTATGGCTTTCTTTCTTATACACAATGAAGCCAAAAATGAAGATGAGGCCAACTACAAGAAAACACGATAAAACATCAGAGACAACCCCCTTCATCATCATCATCATCATCATCATCAACTTCTTTTTTATTTAATTAGCCTGGAAACAAAGTCTGCTCAAAATATGGGAGATTTTCATGTTGCATCCTTCATTTCCTTGTTAGAAACTCTTAAAATGGTGAATTAGCGGTGTGCTTAGAATGTCGATGAGATAAACTTGCGGTGTTTGTTGCAGTATTTCTGTGCCCTGAGTTCATTTCCAATCGAGGTCGATCTTCCTTATCTCCTTTCCACTTAGATAAAGCATCAATTGCATAATGGGGCCGAGTCTTCTCATTGCCTACTACTTCTCTTCTCTGACAACTAGTCCTATCTCTCCCCTTTATACAGGGGAAGAAATGCCATCTTGTTAAACTGCAACACACTAAAAGCCTTTCTTTCTATTCAAGCAGAACAATAGTCTCTACCTAACACCATCGGAGTCTTGGATTGTTCCCCCCCCCCAAACAATACGTATCTTAAAGAATTCATATTCGCTTGTATGTTCTTATGGAGTGAAATTATGGTTCATCTCCCAGTTATATAAGATGTCTCAGTCCTTTTTGAAACTCAGAAATTATTAAAATTTCTCTTGATATTTAGTCTCCCTTTAAACTCGTCCTTGTCAGTAACGAGTGTTGAATATGACCGATTGTATATTTTTGCTTAGATCTGACATCAACATGGACAGCGTAAGATTCAAATTGAATCAACCTACCACCCTGCCAGGGGCCGGGCCTTTATACTTATTTCAGTTTGTCGACTCCAGGAGAATAAGAAGGAAAGTGGGCATTAGCAGAATTTGAACCGAGAACGTAAAGAGTTGGAACATCTATTGTAAGGGATTGTTTTGGCTCAACACGCTAACATTTCATACAATCTTCCACCTTGGGCCAGATTACAACGCTTTTTCAGTAAATCGATGCCAGAAGAATGAAAGAGGAAAAGTGAAACTGATCTTGGTTGGATTTGAACTGAAGACATGAAAAAGCGGAACGAATTCCACAAGTCATTTTGTCTGACGCTCTGTCGATTCTACCAATCTACAGATCTATGTAGGTTGAGATTAATGAAATAGATACCAGTAATTATACGGCGGCTGTCTACAGCATAGCACAGTTACCAAGCTTTCAATCATGCAAATGCTTTAAGTGTGATACACAGATTTCTCATTTGAACTAATATTGCTTCTGTCTCTCATACTTCATTACTACCATTAGTAAACGCTGAATTGGAGGCTCATGTTGTTGATATTTCATTGAATAACAGCTCCAACATACACGTAAATACACACACACGCGTATACGTACATGCATTAGAGAGTGGGCTTATGTGCAAAGTGATTGGATCTACGTGTGTCTGTGTGTGATCGTCTGATTCTTTGATTCTGCATAACAAACACACATTAAATGCAGGAGCTTGATTGTAACTATTATACATAAACATCTTCAATGAATGCCGATACCATTATAAATTCTAGTTCAGTATTCATGAGTTATTAATGTTTCACACGTTCAAAATAACCTGACTTCATTTTACATGGTTTCGCTTTCTGTACACAATAAGATCTCTGTGCCACGTAAAAATTTCACACGACTGCAGGGTTAAACCTTAAATCGTATAAATACCACCTCACCAGGTTCTGGGCCAACCAGTTTGAGACTCGCTTGAGAATGAAAGGTCCTTGCAGAATAGTCCAGAGATTGAAAGACTTGAGGCTGAAATTCAAACTCAATTATCGACTCTAGTAAGTATTATTGTGGTAATTATTTTAATTAATAATTTTCTAACACATTTACTTTGTTAAATATTCGTTAGAACTATTGCAAACATAAATATACTTTTATACTGGAATTTGTTTTCAGGTAGCATTTTTTAGACTAGACATTGTTCAAACGTTTTACAGCGTTATACCACAAGTAAAACATTTGCATTTCCACAAGATAATATAGAGTTTCGTTACAACAATGTCAGAACTGTTTGATGGAAATGTTCATCTCAGGATACAGTTTTTTAAGTAGTTTAAAGTGGATTTCTAATTCTCAAGTGAAATTTAAAATTTCTAAATTAATTTCAAATCTGTTAAATTAATTGTTTGTTTTTCGTAAACTTAATTCTTTCAAAGCTTAGCCAAGGGAGAAAGGCCCTGCTGATGACCCTTTATTTTTCAGGGTTTGCGAGAGTGGTGAGTGGGAGAAAGACAAACTCAAGTACCACATTAAATACTGAAAGACATCTCGTCCAATGTCTAAGGATTCCATAAGGCCACCACCTTAGAATGGTATTTTGTTTCTAGGCTCCTGCAAAATAAAAAGCAAAGTTGGCCTCACCAGGATTTGAACACAGAATGTAGAGAGAATGCCACAAATATAAATCAGTTAGAAAAAGATCAATTACTAATGACTCTATTAATTGATCTTTTTCTAACTGATTCATATTAAACCTAAAGGCAGCGAGCTGGCAGAAATGTTAGCACACCCAAAAAAATGTTTAGCGGTATCTCATCTGTCCTGAGTTCAAATTCTGCCAAGGTCATCTTTGCATTTCATCCTTTTCGGCTTGATAAATCAAGTACCAGTTGTGTACTG
>NC_069008.1:5644627-5645801 GCF_001194135.2 Octopus bimaculoides | reverse complement strand
CAGAGAGAGCTAGCCATCGGACGTCTCCATGCTGGTCAACATCCATGGGCCATTGTTAAAGACTTGCGCTGAAGTATTCAGACAATTGAGTGACTGAGGGAACGATACAATGCCACAAACAGCACAGATGATTGTCCAGGCAGTGGCTGACCGAGGGTTACAACAACATGTCAAGATCGCCACCTACACCAACAGCACTTGCAGGACCAATTCTTCTAGGTGGCAATGGAATCAGTTAGGCACACCCTAGGGAGTCACCACAGATCTATTTGTGCAGAGACAGTTCACTACTGGCTGAGATCTTCTAATCTGTCTTGTTGACGTCTGGCTTGGGGCCCCATTCTCACAGATCGACATCGACAGGCATGTATGCAGTGGGCTCAGAAATGCCAAACCTGGCGATATCAGCAGTGGAGGAGTGTAGTATTCTCTGACAAACGTCGATAATGCATTTGTGGTAGAGCTAGGGTTTGGAGAAGAAGGGTTAACATCATGCTGATGGCTTTGTGGTGGAGAAAGACTCGTGGGAAGGACAAAGCATCATGGGATGCATCGGGGTTGCACTCAACCAGAAACTTGGACTGGTGGCCTTCCAAAACATCGACGAAGGCCAGGCCAATGGAGTAACTGCTGCTCACTACATTGGCCAAGTGTTGAGGCCTCACATCGTGGAACACTTTACCTGTCATCAGAATCATGTTCTAACATGACAACCCCTGTACCCCTGATGCCAGGTTGACAACAGACTTCCTCCAACAACACAACATCCAGGCACGGCCATGGCCTGTCCTAAGCTCAGACTTGAACCCCATAGAGCCCCTGTGGGATGGAATCCAAAGAAGGCCAAATCACATCTAAGGCTGACAACTCACTGCCAGTTTTTAACAGAGTGTGGGCTGCTACTCCCATGGCCTTCATCAATCGTTTGGTGCATTCAATGTACATATGATGCCTGGTGGTAATCAATACTAACATGAGACATTGAATTCATCCCTTTGGATCCAGGAAACTTCATCGTTACTTGACACCTTGTGACGTCAAACATGGTTCAGGAAATGTTTTATAATTAGGAAAGAATGGTTTTTTAATTAGCACTCTTCAATCAATGCTATGGCAGTCTGTTAATAAACCAGCTTCTACTTGGTTCTTATATATATATATATATAATATATAT
>NC_069008.1:5643026-5644585 GCF_001194135.2 Octopus bimaculoides | reverse complement strand
ATATATACACACACACAGATTTTTATCTCATTCTGAAAATTTTTTTATAAATACACATGCTGATATATGACCTAAGTTGGACTCCTCATTTGCATAATCACCAAACCTGGAGCTTAACTATAGTCTGTCCATAGCACTTACTCAACATTACCTGACACCTTTGGGTCTTATTGACACCATTACCTCTCATAACCCTATATATATATATATATATATATATACACACACATACGAACATTGAGCTTCAAGGAGACAAGGACAGGAGACCGAGACAAAAACGTGATAGAGGACATAAAAACATTCAGACAGGCAGACAAAAGAAACAGCAATTAGAAGGACAGGCAAAAAAAGATGGGTCATTCGTGGCTTTCTTTCCTCAGTCAAGTCTCAGAGGTCACGACCATTTCAGGCAGCTATACTTGAGATGGTTCAATCTGATTGCCCCACCGAAAAGTCTAAGCTAAGAGCATTAGACTCCTTTGTAAGAAAGCTAGCGAATGTGTACAACAACTAAGACAAAAAAAAAAGAAAAAAAAAAAGGGAGAACATGGTACACAATTATGAATACAAACAGCAAGAAATAACAACAGATGTCTTTCGACTGAGAACGAATCAAATTGAGCTGGCGTGTATAAAGTGAAAGCCTAAAGGCAGGAACATGGGAGAAGATAGAGGGGGGGGTACAGAGGTACAAAGGCTATAGAGGGGATGTCCCATAAGTGTGAGGGGAGATGTTTAGTGATGGTGAAAGAAGTTGGAAGGGATGAGAGGGGGGTATGGTAGATATGTGAGGGAGAGTGGAGGAACATGTCTGTTTTTCACCCACCACTGCTTGACAACCAGTGTTTATGTCACCCTAACTTAGCAGTTCGTCAAAATATACCGATATAATAAGTATCAGGCTGACAATTCTTCATGGTGATGCCCCAGCATGGCCAGTCTAACTGAAGAAGTAAAAGATATATAGATATATATATTACAAATTATGGTGGGGTGATTAATGACATTCTGGTGACTCATCATCATCAGAATGATCCTCCACCCCCTCCTTGGTCTATGAAATAATGACTGTTACTCTATTGACCCCAGGAGGAATGAAAAGTAAAAGTGACCTTCTTCAGGATGTCAGCTCTTTGAATATACATGGACTAAACAAGAACATATTTTTGGAAAAAGCTGGATAAGGCTATGTTGTTGTTGACAACAAATTTTATAAAGAGAAAACCAGATAATTGCAAATATTTCAAGTGTAAAATGATGAGTCACCAGAATGTCATTAATCACCCCACCAATATTTCCTAATCCACCTCATTAAACCCCCAATACTTCATAATAAACTACACTAAGTTATATCTCCTCACCTAACACAAAACAAAACACACTTCCCCTGCCAAACCCCTTTTTCATACAAACACATCTTTCTCATTGCTACCCAAACATTGTCCCTTAAATATAATTAAGATGAACCTACCTTTCGTTAATTAAGCTTATTCATTAACCAATCTTTATTATCTCAATCAGGAACAAATAATAACGATCCTCTCAACATGCTGTGTATC
>NC_069008.1:5641067-5642002 GCF_001194135.2 Octopus bimaculoides | reverse complement strand
CTTTGTTGTAAAAAATTTGTGAATTTTGAAGAGATAAATTGTATTCGAAAGGAAGAAGACAAAATCAAGAGAAAAGAATATATTTAACAGAACAAGATAATAATTTCATATTCATAAAATGGAGAAGATTAACGAAGAAAACAAAATGTTGGCTCTCATTCCTGCCACAGACTGTGATATAACATCGATTTATAGGGAAACTACACCAATTCTTTCCCAAATATTACATACACAAAACACAAAGAAAACAGAAGAACAGGAAACAAAAGACACAAAGAAATCTGAAAAATGGGAAATGTCCATGTTACCAAATTTTCTTCATATTGTGACATGTTACCGAACATCAATACGTTTATAGATTATGTAAAACATGAATGTAATCACATGGACTCCATGGGTTTAGATGGATCTTGTATTTTACGTAATATCAAACGTAAAATGCAAAGATTTCTGAAAGTTACAAAACAAAATAATGATTTTGTTCACCAAAACCTTGATTGGTTTCAACAAAGACTCTTTGACATTTATGTCACCTGTAACCCATACAACCACAAAACCATTCAACCACCAAAAATAGCAATAAAATATCGTCCTCTTTGCCCAATTGTGACCAGAGAAGCAAAGATTGAGGAACCTGGAGAAGAATGTGACAAAAGCATGATAATATCCAATATTATTGTAATACAGGAGGGAGTGGTAACCTATTCCCACCATTGTATGACAGTATGTTGTGTGACAAGAGACGGTGACAGAAATAATGTCCATTGTCCATCTTCTGTCACCAGTTTCACCAGAATCGGTCAAGACATGGTTCTAGCGACCCTCCCCTTCCAAGAAATGATTCTCATTATCAGCCCCACAACTTTCGAGATTAAAAAGATACATTTGGGGTTGTATATGGTGAGTTACTTGGAACATTCTACACTTATAGGTGT
>NC_069008.1:5640742-5640967 GCF_001194135.2 Octopus bimaculoides | reverse complement strand
ATTAATTGTTACTAAGAGAAGAGTATTTCAATGCTGCACTAGTGTTGGTGGTGGAGGTCATGATGGTAGACATCGTCGTCGTAGAAGTAGTAGTGGTAGTAGTAGTGGTAGTGATAGTAGTAGTGGTAGTGGTAGTCATAGTAGTAGCGGTAGTCATAGTAGTAGTAGTAAGACTGTCCACAGTGTTTTACTATCCCAAATGAAACCTCCCCCCAATCTCTATGG
>NC_069008.1:5640593-5640703 GCF_001194135.2 Octopus bimaculoides | reverse complement strand
CATAAATGATCATAATTTGGTGTTGAGAGATCTGGTTAAAAACAACCAAGCTGATGTTTTTATCGACCTGGTAGATGTATTTTCCAGAAACATTTCTGTCAGTGAAATGT
>NC_069008.1:5640292-5640583 GCF_001194135.2 Octopus bimaculoides | reverse complement strand
TTTTCCAGAAACATTTCTGTCAGTGAAATGTTGTCATCTTCTTTATATCTGCAAGACCTGACAGTTTCTGATAAAGCCAGACATATTCCTTTCCCTCAACAAATGGGAGAGAAAGAACCAGCAGGGATTCATCATTTGGTTATAACTGAAAATAATCTGATTGCAGGATGGGACGAGTGGATTAGAAACATTAAGCTATTCACATTTGATGGTCAACTTTTGGATTCTGTCAAACTGAATGTTAATGGATTTATTAAAATGTGTCGATGGCAGTCAAACACACTGGTCATT
>NC_069008.1:5640143-5640282 GCF_001194135.2 Octopus bimaculoides | reverse complement strand
TTTATTAAAATGTGTCGATGGCAGTCAAACACACTGGTCATTACGAATAGAGATTATGATTATGGTGGTGATGATAAATATCAACTGTGGACATTAAAAGTGGAATTTCCATTGTCGTTGGTAATTTACCAAACGAGAA
>NC_069008.1:5639759-5639908 GCF_001194135.2 Octopus bimaculoides | reverse complement strand
GATGGTCAATATTTACATTCAGTCAGACACTACATGGAGTGTTATTTTGGTGGTTATGACAGGATGACAATTGATGACAGTTTTTTGTACATTCATGGGGAGTGGGAAAAATATTTCGGTTTATCCGGATATCAAAACATTTTGTGTTT
>NC_069008.1:5638980-5639659 GCF_001194135.2 Octopus bimaculoides | reverse complement strand
GCCGCAGTCAAATGACTGAAACAAGTAAAAGAGTAAAAAGAGTAAAGAATCAAAATTTGGAAAACGCGATATCTGGGCAAAATCGTATTCTCCTATCGAAAACATGACAATCCGAAGACATTCACCATTTAGGGGTCAACTTTGCCTTTCCCCTTTTTGCTGGGGTTCAATAAAATAAATACCAGTTGACTACTGAGGTCCACCTACTCGACTTATGCCCCTTCCCCCAAAATTGTTGGCCTTGTGCCATAATTTGAAACCAATATTTCATACGCATGCGCACTAAACGCACTTCCGCCTCCATTCATTACATCTTGACAAACGTGTCTTGTTCATTCTTAACCCCCAAACACAATTATAATACATTTCTCTACCACTTGACGCACTTCTAACAACAACACTATCCTTTATAAGAACAATTCCGTAAGTATTAAACAAGGAAAGCATTTAATCTTTTAATACTTTCTGTCTCAGATGTCCTTTGTTTTGTTCGTCATTTGGCTGCTATTTCTAGCTATGGAGGCTACCACCTACACGATCCATCGTTTCCACGTTAGTTTGTTGTGTGTTTTAGTTGGAGAAATATTCTCAAATACACTGCAACCACAGAAATTTTGAAATGCAGGTGTTCTTGCAGATCCGGAATCTCCGCCGTCGATATAGTGTGTTCCCGTAACCC
>NC_069008.1:5637013-5638148 GCF_001194135.2 Octopus bimaculoides | reverse complement strand
AGGGCTAATGCAGTTTCGCACCTCTCCTTGAAAAATGCATTTTTTTGAAAATATTTTCCGGATTCCTACGTTTTAGATGTCGGAGATTACGAATATGCAAAAAAAGAAAAAAAATTAAATCCCCCCTCCCCCACCAATTTGAAATTTTGATTTTGTTGCGAATAGACGGACATGTGCAAATTTAAATTAAATACAGACAAAAACATTGAAGTGGACAGAATTTGCGTTTTGCTTATGTTTGCCTCAAATAATCGTAAATAGTAATTGAATGTAAATTAAATATACACCAAGTATATTTGCCCCCTAAATGTGGCGGACCCATAGGGGACGATGCTACTGTTGTTTATAGCCCCAGGAAGACGTCTCCTCCAGCTGTCTAACGACACGCTGTCTGTGTCCGATTTATTATTGCTTAAATATACACCATTTTATGAGAAACAAACAATATGTTTAATAATTAACGTTATAAAGTTTAATAAGGGGGTTCAAATTTTGGACATTTTCATCCATTCCTTTATTTGTCTGTCTCTGTTTATCCCTATCCGTTTACTCACATCTATATAGTCAGATCTCTCTGTCTGTCAATCAAAGAGGACAAGAAACGTTAAGGCAAGGCAAACATCTCAAGTCATATACATTATTATTATCAGGAAAAAAAATTCAAAGTCTTACAGCTGTTTCTGGGATATGCCAGAGTATGAGATATTCCATCATCAGAGACAAATAGAGAAAATGAGAAGTGTATAGATTAATGAAATGACAGCGTAGAGGACAGGCGTAAAGCAATAAGGAGATAAAGAGGGAAGAAAAAAGAAATGGACTTATATCTACAATATATGTATATATAAATGGCGGTGCCCCAGCATGGCCACAGCTCATGAGCTGAAACTAGATAAAATGAAAAATATGTATGTATATATATATTATTAATGCGTGTGTTTCTCCCCCCCTCCTAACAACACTTGACTACCCGTGTTGGGATGTTTATGTCTTTGTAACCTAGAGGTTTGGCAAAAGTGGCTGATAGAATAAATACTAGGCTAAAAAAAATAAGTGGTGGGGTTGATTTGATTGGCTGAAACTTTTTAAGGTGGTGACCACAGATAAAACGACTAAAACAATGTATATATATATA
>NC_069008.1:5634945-5636886 GCF_001194135.2 Octopus bimaculoides | reverse complement strand
ATGTATATATAAATGGCGGTGCCCCAGCATGGCCACAGCTCATGAGCTGAAACTAGATAAAATGAAAAATATGTATGTATACGTCCGTATATGTAAGTATACTGTTTATATACATGTATTTGTATTTATGTACTTGAGTATATTCCACCGATGAAGGCAAAGCATTATTATTTATGCAAAGCCAGAAATCCAGGATTTGGAATTATCTTGTTTTTTTACTGGTTTATTTGGCCTTCGTCTTTGCTACTCATGCTATGTGGACATTTATTATGGTTTTAGAGTCAGGATTTGACTGCTATTTTTCAGCGTGGTGGTATCTCTTAGATACCCTGTATTATAATTTTATATATATATATATACACACAAACACACACACACACACATATACATATCCATATTAATGTTATCTAATATGAATGAGTTGCTGGAGTTTAGAAATATGTTAGCTTTGCACAAGATTTTCTAATGTAAATTTTAATAAATTAAAAAGTTCTTTTGTTCAAGTAAATATTTATTTCTAGAGTTTATCTCTATGGAAATGTTGAATCTGTATTTTCTAAGTAGCCTCTATATGTTACACTGTTGTTTCTTTATTATTTCAGAATATCAGATGACATTGGAATAACTGAAGATACATTCTCATTATTTATCTTCTTTTAAAGACCAAAATGAAAATATTCTACAGAACAGATATAGAAGATTGTTTCTATAAATCTATGATAGAATTCCTACGATATATTTACTCTGAAATGTGTTAATAGCAAACTTTCAGGACATCACTGGCTGGAGTGTCTACAAAATGAGTCTGGTTGCAAATTAAACTTGGATAAATTTACTGCAGAGTTTTAGGTCAAAGGTGACACTGGACAGAAATACAGCAGTTGAAATATTTGTAAACAAAAGATTACAGAAGCAAAAAGAAGAAAAATATATATCTATTGGGATTTTAGAAGAAGAAGAATGGAAAAGAGTGAGAAGCTAAAAGATCTGACTTTTCCAGAAGATACAGAACAAGGGGAACAAAAATTGTCACATGACTGTGATGTCTGTAAAAAGTCATTCTCTCAAAAGGGCCACTTAAATAAGCACAAATGTATTCATACAGGAGAGAAGCCATTTTACTGTAACATCTGTGGTAAATCATTCTCTCAAAAAATTAACTTGACTACACACAAACGTATTCATACAGGAGAGAAGCCATATCATTGTGGTGTCTGTGGTACATCATTCTCTCACCAAAGTACCTTAAATGATCACCAACATATTCACACAGGGGAGAAGCCATTTTACTGTGACATCTGTGGTAAATCATTCTCTCAAAAAATTAACTTGACTACACACAAACGTATTCATACAGGAGAGAAGCCATATCATTGTGGTGTCTGTGGTACAAGATTCTCTCAAAAAAGTGCTTTGAATAACCACCAGCATATTCATACAGGAGAGAAGCCATTTGACTGTGACATCTGTGGTAAATCATTCTATCACAAAAAGAACTTGATTGACCACAAACATGTTCATACTGGAGAGAAACCCCATCACTGTGATGTCTGTGGTACATCATTCTCTGACCGAAGTGCTTTAAATTCTCACAAACGTATTCATACAGGAGAGAAGCCATATCAGTGTAACATCTGTAGTAAATCATTCTCTCAAAGTAGTGCTTTAACTTTTCACAAACATATTCATACGGGAGAGACACCATATTCTTGTGATATTTGTGGAAAATCACTTTCTGGCAAAAGTGCTCTAACTTATCATAAACGTATTCATACAGGAGAGAAGCCATTTCGCTGTGACATCTGTGGTAAATCATTCTCTCAAAAAATTACCTTGACTACACACAAACCTACTCATACAGGAGAGAAGCCATATCACTGTGGTGTCTGTGGTACGTCATTTTCTCACCAAAGTACTTTAACTTTTCACAAACGTATTCAT
>NC_069008.1:5622536-5629616 GCF_001194135.2 Octopus bimaculoides | reverse complement strand
GTCTTCTGCATAATGGAATTGATACAATTATGCAAAAACAAAAAAAAAATTATTTTTTAAATTTCAGCATATCTTCGTGATTGTGTCCCAAAGATTTGTGTCTTCATAACCTTGAGAAAATTAAATATTTCTTAATGAAATTTTCTACAACTGTGCTTCAGATCATGTAGATTCCGATTAAATTGAAATTTATTGTGAAAACCGTTTGTCCGTAAAGGAGTTTTAGAAAATTCATACCATTTGATATTTTGATAGTGGGTGCTTTTACGTGCCACCGGCACGAGGGCCAGTCAGGCAGTACTGGCAACGGCCACGCTCAAAATGTTGTATTTTATGTGCCACCCGCACAAGAGCCAGTCCAGAGCCAGTTTATTGTGATATCAACATGTGTCGATGGCAGTCAAACACACTGGTTATTACGTCTGATTATAAATGCCAACTGTTGACATTAAAAGTGGAATTTCCATTGTTGTTGGTAACTTACCAGACAAGAAATAGATATCTTTGTTTTGCTTCTTTGTCGGATGATCGACTGGTGTGTAGTACAGTTGGAAATAAGCATTTATTGTATGTCATTGATATTAATGAAATAAATTCGAGTGTGAAGGAAATAAAACAAATAGACATACCCGAGACTTTATTAATGAGAGATAGACATGGAAATTATAATGATATCCTTGATACTACAGTTACTGCTGATGATGTTATCATTGTGAACAATAAAAAAATTCATCATTTTCTTCGACAGTGTTGGGCAATATTTACATTCAGTCAGACACTATATGTGGTACATCAGGGACTACAACAACATGACTATAGATGACTGTTATCTGTACATTAATAGTCATTGGGATCGAGATGGTTTCTACATTAAATATCAGAATGTTGTGTGTTTGACACTGACTGGTGAATACGACAGAATATTTTTAAATCAAAGAATTTATAAAGATGAAGTAGGTTTCTCCAGTATAAACTGTAAAGGATCAAGGTTTGTTGGAAGTGCCAGGAGGAGACAGAGAAGGAATGAATTGTATGTTGAAAGGTTGTTTATGGTGAATCGAGAAAGCTTCCCGGTTGCTCGTTTACAAACAGACGAATTTGCTGTTCAAGTAAAAGATTTTGATATTTCTGATGAAGGAAAGACAGTTGTGTGTGAAAAAGCCAATAATGGAAATGTTAAAATATTTGATGAAGACGGGGAGCTGCTATGTCACAGAAATGTGGCAAGTTTAGTTGGTGGTGTGTGTTTTACACAAGGAAAACACATAATGGCCACGGTTCCTAAAAGAAAAGAAATATTTCAACTGAATGGAGAAGATTTGAAGACCTCTAAAGTTTGGTCAAGTCTCATCCCTTATGGTGTAATATGGAGAAAAGTGGGGGGTATTTACTGGTGTCAACATATTGAATTGATTGAATGTCATTGCATAAAGATTGATGGGGACCAAGTGAAGATTCTGGAATCTGTGTCGTTATTAAATCTTGATTCTGGTCTTTGTTTCCCTTCCATTACATCTCGGACAAACAAGGAAATATTCAGTAATGAATTAATTAATAAATTGGAATACAGAGGAGGAGATGGAGATGGAGGAAGAAGAAAAATTGGTAAAGGTAGATTAAAGGTGAGATGTGGTAATTACATATCAGAGATTAATAATTCAGGAATTGATGAAATATCAGTGAGGAGACTTCCATATAGAACAGCAATGGTCCCTTTTTCCATTCCTGCATTCGAGGAACCTGTTAATTATGAATATCTGGACAATAGAGATTATAACAGTAGACTAATTAAGTTGGATGGCAATGTCAGTGTGTTGATGTTTAGAGAAAGTCTCACATTAATCAGAACAACAACAGGTGACATACTTCAACACAAACAACTACCACAACAACAACCACTAGACATATGTCGGTGGACAGATCAATGTTTCATTGTCATCTTTGATAAAGAAATGATGTTCTTCTCCAGAGACCTCTATTGTTTAAAAACCATTGACCTGGAGAAATCCTATAAAAAGATTTATAAATACAATGGCAATCAACTTGTGTGTGGTGGTGGTGGTTATATGGAAGACATGCTATACTGTTATTATGTAGATGTGGTTGATATTGATAGTGGGACATGTAAATACAGTCGTGAAGTGTGTTCAGGGCAAGTTGAGGTAGAGATAATGGAAGAAGAGGTGTTGGTGTTGGATATCGTAGTGACATCTGGTGGTGATATTGTAGTTGGGCAGGGAGAGAGAGGGTCATGGGACAGCGGTAGTCCTTATGAAATCTCTTGGTACAGGGAATGTTTGGTCAGGAGCATAAGACTACCAGCATATTCTTATTTTAATACTTACAGACCTTATCTAACCACCCATGGTGAATGTGTTTATATAGCAGACATAGATAATAATATTTACCAAATACCTGGATATATTGAACATGAAACATCTAAAGATATCAAACAGTATTTACTCCTTCATGGTTTCAATAATGAAGTTTACAGAGTTCTTGGTTTGGATGTTTCAGAAAATTCTTTGATGGTTTTTGGAATCATTCCAGGACGTCAATCTTTTGCTTTCTTTCGTTTTGACAAATAAATATCCTCATAAACATTAAACTTTGCTGTTATTCTTGTCAATTATTATCATTACTGTGTTCACCTCGGAATTGAACCTGCATCTCATATGACTTTCTGCACGCTAACAATTATTGTTGTAACATTTTCCAATACAAACACACACATCCTCACCTCTGTCATTCTCTTGGTATATACACCATCATCATCACCACCATTATCATTTTAATGTCTGTTGTCCAAGCTGGCATGGGTTGGGAGTTTTGACCAGGACTGGCAAACTGGAAGGCTGCACCAGGCTCCAGTCTGATTTAGAATGGCTTTCTTCAGCTGGATGCCTTTTCTAATGCCAACCACTCCGAAAGTGTAATAGCATGGGTTCTGTTTGTGTGACACTGGTATCTTCCTTGACTGCCGTTTTATTTGTCTTGATGGGGTCTTCTCAAGCACAGCATACTGCCAAATCGACTCAGATCTTGTCTCCACGAGGCCCAAAGTTCGAAAGATGCTTTTCATGCCACTGGGCACAGGTGCCATTTGCGTGACACCTGTATCATCCCTTCCTGCAAAGCAAATAAAATAAAATTTGGGATTTTTTGCAGAGAGTGAAAGTGTTAACAAGAACAGGACATTTAGAACAAGACTGTCTTGTTTTCACTGTCCTGTTCTTGTTAATACTTTCACCCTCCGCAAAAAATTCCAAGTTTTATTTAATCTGCTTTGCGGGAAGGACTGTTCCAACGAAGTCGCATATTGTCCTTGCCTTCAAAATGTGGAATAGATGTATATATATTTAATTATATACATATATATACATATATATACATATATATATATATATATATATATATATATATATATATATATATATATATATATATATACACACACACACATATATATATATATATATATATATGTGTGTGTTTGTGTGTCTGTGTTTGTCCCCTACCAACACCTGACAACTGATGTCTGTGTGTCTATGTCCCCGTAACTTAGTGGTTTGGCAAAAGAGGCTGATAGAATAAGTACTAGGCTTACAAAGAAGAAGTCCTGGGGTCAATTTAGCTGACTAAATGTGGTGCTCCAGCATGGCCGCAGACAAATGACTGAAATAAATAAAAGAATAAAAGAACATACTTCACACACACATGTACACATACATACATATACGTATACACGTATATGTATATATATGCATATGTATGTATGTGGCTGTGTATGTATGTTTGTATTATGTATGTATGTGTGTGCATGTGGCACATTAGAAAATCATTCGAGCGAGATCGTTGCCAGTGCCGCTGGACTGGCTCCCGTGCAGGTGGCACGTAAAAGCACCCACTACACTCTCGGAGTGGTTGGCGTTAGGAAGGGCATCCAGCTGTAGAAACTCTGCCAGATCAGATTGGAGCCTGGTGTAGTCATCTGGTTCACCAGTCCTCAGTCAAATCGTCCAACCCATGCTAGCATGGAAAGCGGACGTTAAACGATGATGATGATAATGATGTGTATGTATGTATGTGTGTGTGTGTGTGTGTATAAATCGAAGCGAAAACTAAAGACATGAATTGTTGATAATCGGCAAGAGTTAATTACTTGACCTCATGTCTTAATAGTTGTCTACTAATTTCTATTCGACACTATTAATTTGCTTTAGTATACTAATTAAAATATAAAATATTTAACATAAAACAGAAAATATTTCGAAAGACAAACATCTTCCAATTTTACCTGTCAATCAAGGTAGGTAACTCCTATGATGTATTGCAGAGTAGTTCCCCTTGTACGATGTATTTATTCTTTTTCGCTTTTACTTGTTTCAGTCATTTCACTGCGGCCTTGCTGGAACATCGCCTTTAGTCGAGCAAATCGACCCCAGGATTTATTCATTGTCAGCCTAGTACTTATTCTATCGGTCTCTTTTGCCGAACTGCTAGGTACACACCAGCTTTGGTCGGCCCGAGGCTATAGTAGAAATGCACTTGGCCAAGGTGTCACACAGTGGGACTGAACCCGGAACCATGTGGTTGGGAAGCAAGCTACTTACCACACAGCCACTCCTGCGCGTAGGAGTATAGGAAACGATTTTAAAAATTTTTCTTTCAGTGCAATTTGAACAATGTGGTATTCGGCTCACAATCACATAGTCATGGGTTCAATTCCCGGCTCTGCTTTGTGTCCTTGAGCAAGACACTTTATTTCACGTTGATCCAGACCATTCAACTGGCAACAATGAGTTGTACCTGTAATTTACAAAGGGCCAGCCTTGTCACACTGTGTCATCCTGAATATCCCTGACAACTATATTAGGGGTACGTGTGTCTGTGAAGCACTCAGCCACTTGTACAAGGGACACACACACACACACACATGAGGGGATGCTGAGAAATTTAGGGCTTTAAGGGTATTGTGAAGGGCCTGGCTGGAAGCCCAACCTTCGAAGTTCTGCAGAGCTTAGAAAAACTGAAGGGCCTCTGCAATAAATGTGTGAATCTGAGAGGAGAATATGTTGAATAATTCATCCGTTACGTCCTTATTGCGTTTTTATATATATATATATATATATATATATATATGTATGTATGTATGTATGTATGTATGTATATAAACGACAGGCTTCTTTCAGTTTCTGTCTACGAAATCCACTCGTAAGAAGACGCTTGCCCAAGGTGCAATGCAGTGGGACTGAACCCAGAACCATCTGGTTTGAGAAACAAATGCATTGCCACACCTACATCTGTAACAGAAAATCATAAAATAACAACAAAAAACTCAAATTTTGTTTCAAGAATTTTTAATGGATTGAAGTTTGTTAACAAATTTAATTAATTAAAAAAAAAAATGTGTGTAGCACCTACACACATTTTTTTTCAATTAATGTTTTTTAATTAATTTAAAAAAATTTATTTATCTTTGATAATGATTGATTAATCCATTTACAATTCTTAAAACATATCATACTATACCATATATAATTATATATATGTTTATACAGGGTGACCCCCAAAAAACAGAACCTACAAATCTTTGAATAAAACTGCTTCGACGCAGAGGGATAGATCGAGATGAACAGGGGTCCCAGCAAGACGGAGGCTACCCACCAAGCATCAAATGACCCCCTATCCTGGCTGAGAGAGCGATTTCAGGAGAGAGTGACTGGCAGGAAGTGTGATGCTGAGTGGGCACCACATTCACCGGACTTGAACCCCTGCCTCCAGATTTTTATCTGTGGTTGGTATCTCAAGGATAATGCTTACTGGAACAACCCTCAAATGATTGGTGAACTGAAAGTAGGAATCACAGCAGAAATCAGGGAAATCCCCAAAGAGGAATCTGTTTCAGTAATTGACAATTTTGCATGACATATATGCAAGTGTAGGCACAAGAGTGGCTGTGTGGTAAGTAGCTTGCTTACCAACCACATGGTTCCGGGTTCAGTCCCACTGCGGGGCACCTTGGACAAGTGCCTTCTACTATAGCCTCAGGCCGACCAAAGCCTTGGGAGTGGATTTGGTAGACGGAAACTGAAAGAAGCTCGTCGTATATGTATATATATATATATATATATATATATATATATTTGTGTGTCTGTGTTTGTCCCTCCAACATCGCTTGACAACCGACGCTGGTGTGTTTACGTCCCCGTAACTTATCGGTTTGGCAAAAGAGACTGATGGAATAAGTACTAGGCTTACTAAGAATAAGTCCTGGAGTCGATATGCTCGACTAAAGGCGGTGCTCCAGCATGGCCGCAGTCAAATGACTGAAACAAGTAAAAGAGTGTTTGTGTGATGAATGCCATTTGGAGCGTATTTTGAAAAGAACTTTTTTTCATTTTCACTCTAGGCACAAGGCCTGAAATTTTGGGGGAGGAGGCCTGTCAATTAGATCGACCCCAGTACACAACTGGTTCTTAATTTTTGGGGGTCACCCTGTATATACAGTATATATATATGCTTATAGAATGAATATCAACTGAAGAAAAATAAAGAATATGATTTTATTCAACAGATGTGAATTAATATAATTTGAAACAGATTATGATTAATTATTGTTAATTGATTCATTAGGAAAAGAAAAATACTATTTTTAAAACACCATATAAATTAACCAACACCAAACACAGGAGTTTACTCAGTACAGGGTACAGAATATTGTACTCTCATACAGAATGTTCCCAGAATTCTGGAAGCCGATAAGAGGTCCAATACTCCATCATATGTGTGTGTGTGTGTGTGTGTGTTTGCGCAGTATATAAAAAAATGTAGATATATTGCATGAGCGTGTGTATATATATATATATATATATAAACACACTTGCAATTTATACTTTTTTCATCAGTCATTGATTAATTGTTTACAAAAATGTGCATGTTAAAGTTTTTCACAAACCATAAGTTATTAATTAATTAATTAATTAGGTATAAATCTTTTAAAAGTAAAATAAACACAGGTCTGATGGAAGGAAGTTGAAGTGTGAGCACTTTACACTGTTTTCAGTTTTTTAGACACCC
>NC_069008.1:5620604-5621763 GCF_001194135.2 Octopus bimaculoides | reverse complement strand
TGTGTGTGTGTGTGTGTGTGTTTGCGCAGTATATAAAAAAATGTAGATATATTGCATGAGCGTGTGTATATATATATATATATATAGGTGAGAAAGTTGGTATGTGAAAGCACGTGGTTGGATGTATAAAAGATAATAAGAGTGAAAAAACTACAGAAAGCTTGTGTTACATGGTTAAAGTATATATTTAAATTATGTCAGAAAAATGTTAGAAAAATGTTATAAAATTTTTTTGGTATATAAACATTGTATTTGGAGAATACAATGTTTATATACCAAAAAAATTTTATAACATTTTTCTGACATAATTTAAATATATACTTTAACCATGTAACACAAGCTTTCTGTAGTTTTTTCACTCTTATTATCTTTTATACATCCAACCACGTGCTTTCACATACCAACTTTCTCACCTATATATATATATATATATACTTAATCATATCAAAGGGAAATGGAAATTAATAAAATTTTCACCTCCACGTGGCCTAGCATATAAAAAGTTTAGTACGAAGACTTTGAATTACTCATAAGATACAGTGTATATTTAAACACATAAGAAGAATCCACTCATGGGATTCCTTACCCTAGAAAGAACAGCTAGGTTCCAGGACCTCAAAATTAGGGATAAAATCCCAATGTCTATATATATATATATATATATATATATATATATATATATATATATATATATATATATATATATATATATATATATACATGTATGCATACACACACACACACACATGTATATATATATACAGACACACCCACACACACACATATAATGTGGTTCAGTAAACTACACTTAGAAACTAAGGCAGTGCTCCAGCATGACCAGTCTAAAGACTGAAGATGAAGATATATGTATATATACATACACACATATGTATATTATTTATATTAGTGTACATGTATAAAAGAATATAGTCATGTATGTATAAAATGTTAATTTGAGAGAATACCTAGGTCACACCATAAAGTTCGTTATCTTCTGATTAATTGCAGAGACACTGGAAAGAGAAAGAGAAAGAAAAAAAAACATGAAATTATGTTATCACAATCATCAACATCACCACCACCACCACCACCACCACCACCACCACACCACTGCCACCACATCCACCATTATCACCACCACCATCACCGTCACCACCAC
>NC_069008.1:5616404-5617953 GCF_001194135.2 Octopus bimaculoides | reverse complement strand
GGTTTCACCAGTTCTCAGTCAAATCGTCCAACCCATGCTAGCATGGAAAGCGGACGTTAAACGATGATGATGATGATGTATGTGTGTGTGTATGTTTGTGTCTGTGTTTGTCCCCCTAACATCACTTGACAACCGATGCTGGTGTGTTTAGGTCCCCGTAACTTAGCGGTTCGGCAAAAGGAGACCGATAGAATAAGTACTAGGCTTACAAAGAATAAGTCCTGGGGTCGATTTGCTCAACTAAAAAGCGGTGCTCCAGCATGGCTGCAGTCAAATGACTGAAACAAGTAAAAGAGTAAAAGAGTATAACTAAAAAGCTACTTTAATCCTCTAGCATTCAGATCCCTCTGCCAAATGTAATCCTTATTTACTGAAATCGCTTTGAGTTAATCCTGTGTTATCTCAAAGCTTAGAGATTTCATTGACGTGATTGTTTATTTTTAGAATGACATTGTAGGGTAGGTGTGAGATGACGGATCTGGTCAGTTTGAATATAAAAACAGATAGAATGTCCATAAGGCTTGTTTAGATGCTGAGAGAGTTAAAACTGTGACTGGTGGCTTTCAGATTTCAATGATGTGATTGTTTATTTATAGAATGACATTGTAGGGTAGGTGTGAGAGGACGGATCTGGCCAAATTTGAACATGAAATTGGTAGAATATTTAGGCTGGAAATGGCTGGCTTAATCCTCTAGCATTCAAATTCCTTTGCCAAATGTATTCCTTATTTATTGAAATCGTTTTGAATTAATCAGAGTTTTGATGATGCAACTGTTTGTTCTTAGAAATGACATTGCAGGGTAAGTGTGAGGGGCCTGATCTGGACAGTTTGAATGTGGAAGGGTTAGAGCAAAATAATAATAAAAAAAAAGAACAGATATGTAAACTACAAATTCAAGTTAATTGGTCGAAAAAGAAGATGAATACACCACCACCACCACCACCACCATCATCATCATCATCATCTTTTAGTGTCTGTTTTTCAACCAAAGTTAAAATGGTTTGACTGGGGCTGGTAAGCTGGAACAATGCACCAGGCTCCTGTCTGTTTAGGGCTCAGTTTTTTTATGACTGGATGCCCTTCCTAATGTCAACCACCCCACAGTGTACTGGGTGCCACCTTCATGACACTAGCACGTATGCTCTTCATGTGCCACCGGCGCGTGTGCCTTTCATGTGTCACCAGCGCTGGTGCCTTTCATGTGTCACCGACAAATGGACTGTGGTGGTATGGGTGTGTGTTGAGGAGGGATGAGGAGCATGTTGTGAAGAGGATGCTAGAGTTTGAGGTAAATGGACTGAGAAAGTGAGGTAGACCGAGTGAAAATGTGGAGGGGACAGGTGGAGGAGGAAACTGGGACGGTTGGCTTCAGAAGGGAGGACGCCCAAAACTGGGCAAGATGGCGAGATGGTGTGAGGGTGTTTGCTATGGCATTGAGGTAGATCCAGTCACCTCGGTTAATGGGGACAAAACCCAGATATAAAACACTGGATGATGATGATGATGAAGATGATGATGATGATATATATATATATATATATATATAT
>NC_069008.1:5615020-5615976 GCF_001194135.2 Octopus bimaculoides | reverse complement strand
GAGTGAGACCACATGGCACAGTTTGACCCCAAACATTGTGCCACATGCACATTAAGTTATTATAACGTTTTTGCTCGCTTCTGTCGTTTGTGGCAGTGCTTGGAAGTAAACTGTGCAGAATGTGATCGTCTGAAAAGCAAGATTCGGTTTCAGCTGTGTAGGATCTCTTTGATTGAGATGAGGAAGATGAAAACTGTTAGAAAAGGGTCGTAATAGGTGTTTAATTGGGGTGGTCTATGGCTATGATCCCGAAACAAAGGCTTGAAGGGAATCCCACATGAAAGGAACAAGAATTCGAGACATGAAGGAAGTCCAAGAGAAGGCAATGAGGCAACTGCTTGCTATCCCCAAAAAGAGAGCACCAGGAATGTTTTCATCTCTAGAAATGATGCTGGATAAAGGGTCTGGCTTCAGAAGGGGACAATTTCGAAGGGGATTATATGCTGAATTAATATGTATTTAAGTTATCATTTTTGTAGCATCAGTCCAGATATTTTTTGTCAGACATCATAAAACACAGACTGGTCAAAGCTGGAACATTTGACCATACTGAATATTAGATGGGATGGTCACATCTGGAAAATCTTTCTGCATTGTAGAACAGCACACACACACACACACAACCACTGCACATTTACATACACACACACACAAACAAATACACACACACACACATACAGACACACACATATGATACAAAACGTACACATTTACACTTTGAAGCATACACACGAACACATACATTCAAATGTGTATGGATACGTGTACGTGTACAGATGACCACCCACCACACACACACACATCATCAAAAATGCACATAGTCACAGAGAAAGACATACATGCATACAAGGGTTAAAACACACACACACACACAACCACACACAGAAAACCTCTGCTAAAGGAAAGAACAAACACAAAATAAGAGAGAGATAGAGGAGGAGGAGGAGGAGGAGGAG
>NC_069008.1:5613597-5614866 GCF_001194135.2 Octopus bimaculoides | reverse complement strand
AGACGCCTATAATAGGACATCTACTCGCTAGAAATAGCAGCAAAAATACTACATACCACAAAAGTTAGGGATAAGTTTTTATTTTTCATTTCCTTTCGAAATTATCCCTAACTTTTGTGGTATGTAGTATTTTTGCTGCTATTTCTAGCGAGTAGATGTCCTATTATAGGCGTCTCTGCATTTCTAATGAATATATATAAATATATATATATATAATGTATAAAGAAAATTTTTTTTAGTCGATTGATATTTTATTTCATTTAGAGTTTTAGTCGCATGACACACTTTAGAATTTTTAGTCGATTTTTTATACCTTCTTGATATGCCATTCTATATATCTGTATTTTTATTTACCTTCTGTGATTTTTTTTATATATGTATTCTTTATATGTTGAAAGGCCATGGTAATATTTATATATGATCAAATGTTTGGAGGCATGGTGGTATACATAAAATCGTTGACTCAAATTTGATGTTTTCCTTACAAAGCAGAAAAATTTGTCAACAAACAGTCATGGACTTGAACCAACATCTCTTGAAGACTTCAACTGAGTGCTTTACCATTAAGCTAAGCAGCCCACTACCACATCAATCTGCTTTTTAGACGCTTTTAAAGCTAAATGTGTAACCACATGTATATAAATATAAACAAACATTTGTTTTTTTTTTATAAGCACCAAAATGGTGTATATAGAGAGGAAAGGATGGAAAGAGGGAGGGACAGAAAGAGGAGAGAGTGAGGGAGAAAGAAGAGGATTAGCAGGAGGTAGTAGAGACAGAGGTGAGGCAAAGAGAGGTGGGAGAGAATGAATCAAAGAGGAAGGGGGATAGAAAGAGAAAGGAAAATGATCAGAGGGAGAGATAAAACAAGAGAGAGAGAGAGAGACTTACTTTTGTACAATGGTAGTTCCTGATTGTACCACAACGGTCTGCAACAGAATAGAAATTGTAGAGAATCAGAGTAGAAATTTATATATCATGATCATCATCGTTTAACGTCCGTTTTCCATGCTCACATGGGCTGGACGGTTCAACTGGGGTCTGGGAAGCCTGTAGGCTACACCAGGCTCCAATCTGATCTGGTAGAGCTTCTACAGCTGGATGCCCTTCCTAACGCCAACCACTCAAAGAGTGTAGTGGGTGCTTTTTACATGCCACCGGCACAGGAACCAGAGGGGGCTGGCATTGACCACGATCGGTTTGTGCTTTTTATGTGTCACTGGTATGAAAACCAGTGAAGGCAGTGCTGGCATCGGCCATATACACACA
>NC_069008.1:5612255-5613125 GCF_001194135.2 Octopus bimaculoides | reverse complement strand
AGAATGGTTTCCCTATTATATATATTTTAACCTTTTTGTTACTGTATTTCTGTCGAGATGCTCTGTGTTTCTTTCAATTAATTTTAAATATAACAAAGAATTTAGTAAAATAACTTCGTTATCATTAAGCTAATGTTAGGAACAGAAATTGTGACTAAGGTTTGGTGGAAGATTTTAATTCAAAACTTATGAAAACAAGATATTTGTACTACAGAGCCAGAGGTGGTTTCAGCTAGGTTGGTCATGAAAGGGTTAAGAATGGTTTGTTAAATGTTGTCATTGTTTTTGTCGAATAAAATTTATTGAAAAAAAGCCGCAATAATTATGCACCAACCTAATATATATATTTTGTATTTGTATTTGATTTGCATTGTAGGGTACATGCGAGAAGCCTGATCTGGCTAGTTTGAATATAAAGTGAGGTAAAATCCTTGGCCCACCCCCTTGATATGTTTAGTTGAAGTGTTTAGGGGTAAAAAAAGTTGAAATGTCTGTAGGAGTTTTATCTGATAAGAAAATGCTTAATAGAAAACAACATACCTGTTGCTGCTGCATCTGCTGTGGTGGATACCCTGCAGGTGGATAGCCGGCAGGTGGGTAACAGGCAGGTGGGTAGCCGGCAGGTGGGTAACCAGCAGGTGGGTAACCAGCAGGTGGGTAGCCGGCAGGTGGGTAACCAGCAGGTGGGTAGCCGGCAGGTGGGTAGCCAGCAGGTGGCGGACCAGCAGGTGGGTAGCCAGTAGGTGGGAAACCAGCAGGAGGTGGGTATGCTCCTCCGGGTGGAGGGGGTCCCATTATAGGTGCACTCTTGTTTGGGTCATGCTCCGAATAAGTGGGTGGGGAATTCATTGTTCTGGTTTATTTGTTTTT
>NC_069008.1:5611617-5612155 GCF_001194135.2 Octopus bimaculoides | reverse complement strand
CACATATACATATATAGAGAGATATACATATATATTTATAGAGAGATATATATACATATATATAGATATATATGTATATATACATATGTATATATGTGTGTGTGTGTTTGTTGTGCTTATGTTATGTTTGAACAAATATAGGTAGTGTATGTATATAGACTTTATATATTAGTATGTAAAGTACCAATTTGTAACGTGGTAATATATTTCATTAACTTGTAAATAGTTTTGTTACTTTCACTTGGAGGAGTTCATATCGTCTCGACCCAAATTTTCTTAACTACTTTCTGTAACTTGAACAATTTTTTCACTTCAGTTTGTTTTTTTATTTATTCATTTATTTAATGTCAGATTTTCTCTAATTCAAACATCGACCTAATCCTGAAAAGCACAAATGGGGGGAATATCGTTTAAAAATATGTAATTTAAATAGTTATGGTTAGGGTGAGTAAAGGTGACGTTGAGGAAACGAATGCTCTCGTTTTTTTTTCTTTGCATGTATGTATAATATATATATAAATATATATATATATATATA
>NC_069008.1:5609151-5610656 GCF_001194135.2 Octopus bimaculoides | reverse complement strand
TATATATATATATATATATATATATATATATATCGTTTGTAGAGAATAAATCCGGAGAAGCACATTCTAAGATGTAGAGCAGTGAACATATTGGGGAGGGCCCCCAGTTTATGGGATCGCCCTGAGTTTGACGTCTACAAAGGTTTTAGCTGATATGCATGTATGATTTGTTTTGCAAGTTTCCTGGTGTGAAATCGTTGTGTTAAGGTCGATATCACTTTACACAGGGATGGTCATATTTTGCCAATTAAACACATAACATAGTTGGTCGTCATTCTTTTCCAAAATGAACCTTTGTATTCATACAAAACTCTCACACCCACATTCTTTGTTTTGTCTTATTCTGTCCATGTTTTTCTTAATGTAAGCCTTTTGTGTTTAATAAAGAAATTATTAAGTACCAGTAAAACACTGGGGGTTGATGTAATCGACTAGTCCTCTCTTCCAAAATTTCATGGCCTTGTGCCTTTAGCAGAAAGGATCATTATTATTATTGTTATTATTATTATTATTGCTTTTGTCTAATTGCTTTCGTCACTCTTTGACTGTCTCCACGTACCACACACACACACATAACGAGCTTCTTTCAGTTTCCGACTGCCAAATCCGCTGACAAGGTTTCGCTCAGCCTGTGGCCATAGCACATGGTACTTGCCCAAAGTTACACGCAGTTGGATTGATCCCGTAACCATGTAGTTGGGAGACAAACTTCTTAACTATGCAACTACGCCTATTTTTAAGAGGTCATGGGTGAACAGGTTTTTGGGATCTGACTATATGCCATAAAGCTAAACCGTTTATTGACGGGAAACCTTAGGTAATCCCATAAACCGTCGTTCTCCATTTAAAAAAAATATATATATATGGTTTCAATCGTAGGGCTGCGACCATACTGGACGAATACACACACACAGCACACCCGGTAATCTTATGAATGCGTATATACACAAATATAATTATGTGTATTTACTATATACTTATTTTAAAGTTAGTGGGGTGGCTCGAGGGCCGTGAGTTTCTTAGATTGAAATAATAAAGGAATAGATGTTCATTCGAAGTCCCGTGGGTGTGGCTGTCTTTATATAATATATTACGAGTATGCGGGTGCTTCAGGGTGAGCGCGCGCGCAAATGCTCTGTCATTTCCGTTACGTAAACTTACACAAAACTGAAAGTAAATCACAAACTCCGGCAGCCATTTTTCTAAGAAATATATATCACATCTATATATTCACACACACCGTATGTATGTGTGTGTGTAGTCTTTTTATCTGCGTTAGGCATTAGACTATGGTCATGCTGGAGCACCGGCTCGAAGGACTGAAACAAATTGACCCCAGTCCTTTTTTTTTTTTTAAGGCCTGCTAATTATTCTATCGGTCTCTTTTTTTTTTTTACCGAACTGCTAATTTACTGGGATGTAAACAAACCAACGCCGGTTGTCAAGCGGTGATTGCTGGTGGGAGGATCAAGCAAAACACACGTATATGTTTGTGTCTGTGTTTG
>NC_069008.1:5600811-5603598 GCF_001194135.2 Octopus bimaculoides | reverse complement strand
ATATCATTATCATCATCATCATCATCATCGTTTAACAAAAGTTTTCCATGCGGGCATGGGTTGGACAAAATAAACAACCGCTGAGGATTGAACACAGGACCTCTCAGGTGTGAAGCGAGCGTGGTGTGTATATATATATATATATATATGTATGTGTGTGTCTATATATGTCTGTGTGTATATATATATATATATATATATATATATATATATACATACATGTTTGTGTGGAACCTGGCATATACTTTCTTGGCAAGATCTTCAAACATCTCCATGATCTTGGGTCCACCAGGATAAAGCAGTATTTTGAAGGAGTCCACCAGAATAAATTGTATTTTTAAGGGCCTCTGAGCAACGTTTGTTTTCGTTGTATGTATGGCAAGACCCAGCTAGATATTTCGTTTTCTAACATTTTACAAAGTTCAACCTACACAAGTTAATGGGTGAAAAACGAAATAGGAATTTTGAAAGAAGTTTTCTATAAAACTAATTTTTCAACATCAAATGGCGATAGGGGTTTACCGGAATAAAATAGTATTTGAAAGGGGGCCCCATAAATTAAGAAAAAGAACAAACTGTTGAACCCTCTCTATAGATGATGACAGTAGTGGTGTGGTGGTGATAATAGTAACGGTGGCGATGTTGATGATTATGATGATGGTGGTGTTGATGATAGTGATAATGATGTTGATGATAATTAATTTTTTTTTTTTTTTTCTCTTTTCAGTGTCTCTGCCAATAGAAGATATGATAACGAATTTTATGCGTGCCCTAATTTTCCTCCCAAATTATTCTTTTATACACATGCATATAAATGTAATACATTGGTGTGTATGTATGTATATGTATGTATATATATATATATATATATCTTTTACATTTTTACTTGCTTCAGTCTTTGGACCTGTCATGCTGGAGCACCGCCTTAATTTCTAACAAACTAACTTCTCTGGTACCTTTTTGTCTATTTTGTCATTCTCTGAACCGCTGTGTGTGTGTGTGTGTGTGTGTGCATGTATATGTACATATACACGCTCATATATATATATATATATATATATATATATATATATATATATGTTTATGTAATATATATATGTACACATTTTATATATGTGTAGCTGTATGTACACGTGTATATATGTATGTGTGTTTATGTGTAATGTGTGAATGTATATGTATGTATGTATGTACACGTGTGTGTATGTGTAATATGTGTTTGTACACATACATCTATCCTACAAATCTTAAGTGCTCTTCGTAGTGTAATTTTATGCACACTCACGCACGCACACACACACACACACACATGCAGAAATATATACATACATGCAGGTATACATACACACACATATATCATACGATACAGACAAGAAAATAAAAAGGGGTAGTTAAATATATATATATATATATATATATATATATATATATATATATATATCCCTCTCTCTCTCTTTGGGAGAGAGGCACAAATATATATATATATATATATAATTCAGTGTGAAAATTTTGAGAATATTCTGCAACCCTTTAGCATTGAAACTGGACCTGTCCAGCCCAAATATTCTGCCTGTTTTATGTTCAGACTGAAGATCTGGTCTCTTACACCAACCTCACAATGTCATTTCTATAAATGAACAATCATTAAAGTCTCAGATCTACAAAATAATTAATACTTACTTCTAAAACGTTGTCTCTAAATAAGCATTTCATTTGACAAGGATCTGATTGCTAAAGGGTTAACATGTTCTTGCTAAAATACTCATAATTTCCAATGTGTTGAGTCTTCCTTAACCAAATCATTCAGGTGAATTATTCCGACCCTGTTTTTTCTTCAATTACCCATTGTTTGGACTTATTCTTTGTAAGCCCAGTACTTATTCTATCGGTCTCTTTTGCCAAACCGCTAAGTTACGGGAGACATAAACACAACAGCATTGGTTGTCAAGCGATGTTGGGGTGACAAACACAGACACACACATACATATATATGACGGGCTTCTTTCAGTTTCCGTCTACCAAATCCACTCACAAGGCTTTGGTCGGCCCGAGGCTATAGTAGAAGACACTTGCCCAAGGTGCCACGCAGTGGGACTGAACCCAGAACCATGTAGTTGGTAAGCAAGCTACATAACACACAGCCACTCCTGTGCCTATATTTTATTAAAGGTTTTTCTTTACTTCCTTGTTAGATCTACTTAGACGTAGTTCATTAGGCCAAGCTTCAGAATCGTTTGCTCATTAGCATCATTATCCCAATTAAATAACATCATTCTAACCCTCACTTTATTCTGACGATGATTCCCTTTCTTCTCTGGCCTCATCATCAGAGTGAAACGATGGTAATAAGAGCCAGCAATTTGACACAGATATGTGGCATAAACCAGAGAAACCTTCCAGGACTTTTTCATAAAGTCTAACATTGATGATTTTTTCTTATTTTTTCTTTTTTTTTCAATCTGAACAATAATCCATTAACCCTTTGCAACCTGTTGCCAGTTGCTTAAGCAACATGCCATTATTACCATCACTTCATTCTGACGATGAGACCATAAGACCATCAAATATTAAAGGACATAAGTGATAATGTGAAAAATCTTTAATACAAAGAGATCAAAATGGAACTATAGGTGTATGCATATGTGTGTATGTATGTTTGTTTATATATATATATATATAATATAGTTTTAGGGAAAATAACCAAGTTTTAAGAACTCATCGATGAAAATCCACTATCACATATAGAAAAATTAACAATTAAAAGCACAATAAATGAGTCATTTTATT
>NC_069008.1:5595814-5600331 GCF_001194135.2 Octopus bimaculoides | reverse complement strand
AACTATACAAGAATGCCTCACGTTAACTACCGTAATAAACACATTTTTACCGAATGCGAGGAAATGCAGCCTTCAAGGAAGCTAGCCTTTTAAAAACAGACTGAACTATAGATTGCCGATTTCATGATCATTATAGTAATATATAATCTTCACTTGCATTCGGTTTATTGCAGTACTTAACATGAGGCATTCTTGTATAGTTATACCCTTATATATATATATATATATATGTATATGTATATGTATATGTATATATAATGTGAGCGTATGTTTTTAGAAAAAATTCTTGATATCACTAAATAAAAAGTTGTTTTTTTTTTTTTTTAAATAAAAATTAGCATATGAAAATCTTTTAAAAGGGAAATATACATAAGCCTGATGAGAGGGAGTTTTTATCTAAGCACTTATCACTGTTTGCAGCTTTAGAAAAACAAGAATCTGAAAAATCAAAAATAGCATAAAGTGCTTACACTAAAACTTCCTTCCATCAGGTCTGTGTTTATCTACCATTTAAATATATAATATATATACATATATATATATATATATGTAATTTTCTATATTTTAGAGATGAGGAATTATGTACATTATTTACATTGGATAGATACGTATCTTCACCTTTGTTACCACATTTCGGCTGGTGTACTCTCCAGCCTTCATCAGGTGTCTTGGTGGGATTTCAAACCCAACTCTTTGATTAATGGGGTATCGTTCTCATTCCTAAGGAATTTTTTTTCTGATGTTGTTATCTATTCAAGTCACTGCTTGGGGTGTTAGTTGAGCAGTGGTTAAGAGCATGGGCTTACTAACCGCAAGATTCCAGGTTCAATCCCAGGCAGTGACTTGAATAAATAGCAATAATAACATCAGCAAAAAATACCTTAGGAATGAGAACAGAGTACCCCATTAGTCAAATAAAGGGTTGGGTCCGAAATTCCACCAGGACACCTATCCGTCCAATGTGATTATTCATTTTTGGTTTAGAAAAAAATCTTTAAATACACATTTCCTAAACTATCAATTAATGGACCTCTTATCAGCTTCCAAAATTCTGGGAATACAACGCAAGATTCTGTACCCGGTATCAAGTAAATCCCTATTTTTGAAGTTCATTAATTTGCATACATACGGTTTGTTAAAAAGTGGGTTTTTTTTTTTTTTTTTTAAATTAAAATTTTTATTTCTCTAAATCAATTAACGATAATTAAATATACTCCGTTTCGAATTATATTAATTTGTATCTGTTGAATAAAATCATATTCTTTACTTTTCTTCATTTTATATTCATTCTATGAGATTCTACCGAGAGGTCAACTTTACCTTTCGTCCTTTTGGGGTCGATAAATTAAGTACCAGTTGCATACTGGGGGTCGATCTAATCGACTGGCACCCTCCCCAAGATTAGAAATGAATAGTCATCCTATGAACATTTTAATGTGTTCTTGGCATATATGCTTTAAGAATTGTAAACGGATTAATCACCAATTACCAAACGCACCCCTACCACACACATTTTTTAAAAGGTGATTAATCTTGTTAACAAAATTCAATCCATTAAAGATTTTAAAAACAAAATTTCAGTTTTTTGTTTTATTCTGGTCTTCTGTTTCAAATGTAGGTTTGGCAATGTGTTTGCTTCCCAAACACATGGTTCCGGGTTCAGTCTCACTGCATGGCACCTTTCTACTATATAGGCACAGGGCCTGAAATGTTTGGAGAGTTGGGGCAGTCAATTACATTGACCCCCAGTGTTTCAGTGGTACTTAATTTATCGACCTTGAAAGGATGAAAGGCAAAGTTGACCTCGGTGGAATTTGAACTCAGAACGTAGAGACAGACGAAATGCCGCTAAGTATTTCGCCCGGCTCGATTAGATCAACCCCTGTACAACATAACGAAATACAAGGTAGATAACGCCTGAAAAGTATTGCAGAGTAGTTGCCCTTGTTCGATGTAACAGTTTTTTTTCATTTTCACTTCAGCAGAATCTTAACAGTGTGGAAAGCGCGTGGCTTAGAGGCTAGAGGTATTTAGCACGCGATCGTTTAGTCGTGGGTTCGATTTCCGGGTTCGCGTTTTTTATTTCACGTTCCTCCAGTCCACTCACCTGGCAAAAGGGATTTAGTACCTGTGTTTTCAAGGGCCAGCCCTGTCAAATTGTGTTACACTGAGTCTCCCTGAAAACCACGTTAGGGGTACGCACGTGTCTGAGGAGTACTCAGCCACTTGCATGATAGTTTCATGAGCAGGCCGTTCCGTTGTTCGAATGAACTGTAAAATTCGTCGCCATAACCGACGAAGTGCCAGTTAATCTGAACAGCTCCAATCGATCTATAATAATGCGTCCATTTGCAAGTAAATTTTAACTATATATATATATGACGGGCTTCTTTCAGTTTCCGTCTACCAAATTCCCTCACAAGGCTTTGGCCGGCCCGAGGCTATTAGTAGAAGACACTTGCCCAAGGTGCCCATGTAAACTATGATGAAAAGAAATATGAGAAAGATATGGTGTGTAATACTGTTTGTACAGGGGTTCCTTGAGGCATGTAATTTATTTTAAGGGTTACCCGAGGATAAAAAGGTTGAGAAACACTGCATTAGAGTGACACTTCATCAGAGATGCATTAAAGGTGCAACTCTGATGAAGTGTCACTTTAGTGTCTAAAACCACAAATATGTTTTATGTAAATTTTCATTTCGAATTGTTACTCTGCTTTTTTTCTTTATTTGTTTCGGTTATTTGACTGTGGCCATGCTGGAGCACCACCTTTAGTCAAACAAATCGACCGCAGAACTTATTCTTTGCAAGTCTAGTACTTATTGTATCGGTCTCTTTTGTTGAACGACTAAATTACGGGGATGTAAACACACTGATATCGGTTGTGAAGCAATGGTGGGGGGGACAAACATACACACACACACACTCACACACATATATAATATATATATACGTTGGGCTTCTTTCAGTTTCTATCTACCAAATCCACTCACAAGACTTTGGTTGGCCTGAGGCTATAGTAGAAGACACTTGCCCAAGGTGCCATGCAGTGGGACTGAACTCGGAACCATATGGTTGGGTGCCACTTTGTTGCTTTGTATTAAGCATCTTGTTTTCAAATTTTAACACAAGGCCTGAAATTTGGTGGGAAGAGGTGTAGTAACGCCTTGTCTTGTGCGCATGCGTAGTCATCAATATCCAAGTTTGGCGCCCTGATTCTTTCTCTTTTCCCGGCCGGGTGGCCATGAGCATGGATGTGTCAAGCTGTCTCTCCATCATTTCAACTTTGGAGACAGCTCACATCAACATTCCAACGTCTCAGCAACCATGCTCTCTCACAGAAGGCGTCTCAGCAACCAAGATTAAAGCTGCCTATTTTCCTCCATAAATAAATATTGTTGTGTTGATAGTTCAGCGTTCCGTTGTTTATTTAGAATTTAATATAGGAAAGCAGGTATACACCTAATGGTGTATAACCACTTTCCTATTGAGGTAAGTCAATTAGATCAATCCCCAGTACACAACTGGTACTTAAATTATCGGCCCCAAAAGGATGAAAGGCAAAGTCAACCTCGGCGGAATTTGAACTCAGAATGTAGTACTTGGCGTGCTAATGGTTCTGCCAGTTCACTGCCATGTATCTATGTATTAACACACGTAAGCAATATTTCACATTAGCATCATAGAATGGCAAGGCTGCAAAAAGTGAAAGACAAGAAGCTGGCAATGTCCAAAAATAAACTTGGTGCTCCAGAGTAAGGGGAGAACCAAAAATATAACTGAATGCTTAAAAGTAAGTGATTAAGTGTTGTTATTACAGATTTCTGGATGCAAATATTCCTGACAATAATTGGACAGGGTACGAAAATAGATTTGGTCTTCCTGTATGACTGAAACGAACAAACAAACAAATAAATGGTGAAAAATAAATTGTTGGCTTTATTCACCACCATCACCACCATCATCATCATCATCATCATCATCATCGTTTAATGTCCATTTTCCATGCTGGCATAGGTTGGATGGTTTGACTGGGGGCTGGCAAGCCAGAAGGCTGCACCAGTCCCCAATCTGATCTGGCAGTGTTTCTACAGCTGGATGCCTTTCCTAACGCCAACCACTCCGTAAGTGTAGTGGGTTCCTTTTTTACGTGCCACCGGCACAGGGAGTCACTTTGGTGGCACTGGCATCGGCCACGTATGAATGGTGCTTTTTACGTGCCACCAGCATGAGGAACCAGTCAGGCGGCCCAGAGAGAGGGGGGGGGGTATTTGGCTGCTATGTCTAGCAGGCTAAACGACCACATAGATTAAATTCTCACCACCAGCTTGCGTGTGTGTGTGTTTAGTTTAAACCCAGGTTAGCCATTACTGACTAGATTTATGAAAAAAAGGCATTCCGACAATGGCCACCCATTCTGACTTTTTTGTTTCATATCAAGAACTACACTGACGACGAATGTTATCACTCTTTATTTCAGACAACAGGATGTCATGTTGAGAGAGAGAGACAGAGA
>NC_069008.1:5593911-5594614 GCF_001194135.2 Octopus bimaculoides | reverse complement strand
GGCTCGGTCATGTGAATCGACTGCGACGCGACTGCTTTCGCTGCCAGCATCGCCGCCGTTGTCGGTTGAGAGCTGCTGAGAAGAATGTCGACGTCGTCGGCCGTCGTGGCACTTGGAGCATCTGTCGCCATTGCCGTGACGACGGCACCACCACCTGACTGGCTCGTGTCCATTTTCGTCACTTCCCTCGAGCAGGTAGATGCAGAGAAATGCCGGGCGTCAAGAGATGGGCAGCAGCCCTCGACATCGGACGATGCCATCGAACTATCCACATCCATCATTGGATCATTGGTCTTGTTGCTACTGCTGCACATGAAAGGAGGGTAGGCGCTGGTGTTGAGGGTGCCGTCAGACGTCCAATCTGCCGTCTGCAGTTGAGATAGGTCATAGTCCGATTTGGTGTGGGTGTTGAGACGCTGGCCGGAGATGGAGTGTGGAAACCTGGGGAAGAAAACAGAAGAGAGAAAAAAACATCCTGTAAGATATTGTAAACAGCAGAACGAAAGGACGAACAGAAAAAAACTGTGTGTGTGTGGGTGCATGTGTGTGTATATATATATTTATTAATTTAAGGAATGGAGTGAACGCATGTTATAACTGCATACCCTGGTTTCTATTAACCCATTTATTCTATCCAAATTATTATTATTTAGGATAAAATAAATACATATAATTTATATATATATATATATATATATATATG
>NC_069008.1:5591725-5593159 GCF_001194135.2 Octopus bimaculoides | reverse complement strand
ATGTATGTATATATGTATGTATGTATATATGTATGTATGTATATATGTATGTATGTATATATGTATATATATGTATGTATGTATGTATGTATGTATATATGTATATATATGTATGTATGTATGTATGATGAATTCTCTTGTCGTGAAAGACAAATGAGGATTCAGTAAAATAAAGCATTGATCATGTTCTATGGACATGAATGTGTCTCTTGAGGCCCGCTGGTGCCTTGCAAACCTTTTGGTAAAGGGAGCAAGTTGAGGACTCGGTTTGCTTGAGTGCTTGTGGATCATTTACTAGGTGTTTTCTTGAGTGGATGGCAAGGCCGGCTTTGCTTGATGCCACAAAACCACAACGACAGGTAAGACTTCCGTTTAGAGGAGCAACGTTTTGCCAGTGGGCCTTCATACTTTCACAAAGTTGGTCCCTATGTTGGACATAATTGTTTTGGTGTTTTAATAATAAGTGGTGGGGGACAAACACAGACACACTCACACAAGTATACACACATACACACACAAGCACACACACACTCACACACGCACTCGTACACACACACTCACACACACACTTGCAGACACTCACTTGCACAAACACACTCACATAATTATACACACACACACACACATATAATCACACACACAGACACAAATACACACTCATACATACACATACACACACACACATATAATCACACACACAGACACAAACACACTCACATAATTATACACACACACACACACACACATATAATCACACACACAGACACAAATACACACTCATACATACACATACACACACACACACTTATACACACACAAACACATTCACACACACACACACACACACACATAATCATACACACACACACATGCATAATCACACACAGACACAAATACACACACTCATACACACACAAGCACATTCACTCTCTCTCTCTCTCACACACACACACATACATGCGCACACAGAGAAATATTACAGTCTGATGTGGTCATTACCTGGTGTCAGAAGCGAAATTATCAGTGACCGCTGTCTGCATAAACTGCTGCTTGGAGTCCAGCACACATGTACTCTTCACATAATCAGCTTTGCTGGCTGCCAAGAGCTCAACAGCACTTTTCCTGTTGATGGATTTCGCTGCAAAGAAAAGAGGCAAAATACAGAGATTTTTAACAAGATATTGCAAACAAATATAGGCGCAGGAGTGGCTGCGTGGTAAGTAGCTTGCTTACTAACCACATGGTTCCGGGTTCAGTCCCACTGCATGGCACCTCGGGCAAGTGTCTTCTACTATAGCCTCGGGCCGACCAAAGCCTTGTCAGTGGACTTGGTAGACGGAAACTGAAAGAAGCCTGTCGTATATATGTATATATATATGTGTGTGTGTGTTTGTCCCCCCAACATCACTTGACAACCGATGCTGGTGTGTTTAC
>NC_069008.1:5588297-5591187 GCF_001194135.2 Octopus bimaculoides | reverse complement strand
TTGTTAAGATGTGGGTCTACACGTCTGGTGGAAAATGGTATTACACAAATAAATAGTTGATTGTGGTTATCTAAAAATAATCCCTTTTTTTTTTCTTTTAAAGCATTCACTCGTTACAAGATCCTTAGACCACTGAAAACGTAAGAACTACTTGAATAAAATGGATGTTAGACAGAAGTCAATAGATATTTTCTACTCTAGGACCAAGGCCCAAAATTTTGGGGGAGAGGGCCAGTTGATTAGATCGACCCAGTACACAACTGGTACTTATTTCATCGACCCTAAAAGGATGAAAGGCAAAGTCAACCTCGGAGGAATTTGAACTCAACGTAAAGACAGAAGAAATACTGCTAAGCATTTTGCCCCACGTTCTAACGTTTCTGCCAGCTTGCGGCCTTACAGGAGTGAATAGGTGATGATGTACATAAGACAGAAAAGACTGAAGAGGAAAACAAGACTGTGGAAGGGAATTCCAAAGTTCAGAGGTGTGAGGGAAGAAACTGGTATTGTAAATAGCTTTACAACATTTAGGAGGTTGCACAGTATACTGATGAGAACTGGATGCAAGTCTAGGTGGTCGCTGATAAGTTCGTAAAGGAGGAACCAGAGAAGAGAGCTCAGCTGAATAATATCCATGAAAATACCGTAAATCCTCGAGTATAGTCCGCCCTTGAGTATAATACGCAGGGGATTTTTAGGGGGCTGTACCTCTGAAAAACCTAAACCTTGTGTATAATACGCACCCCTTCTCTAACTTGAGTCAAGGAGGTCTATATAACGTCCTTGGTTTGTAAACGTATATACGGTAACATCCTTTATTATTATTGTATTTATAACATAATGCAAACGTGTAGCTTTTTTGTGCACTTTGTTTGCAGAAAATAAAGAAATAACAGTAATAACGCCAGTGAAAAATAAATATTAAGTAAATTGCTTTTACATATTTGTCACTTAGAAAATTTTGCTTAGAAAATATTTTTCATTTTTAACCTCGTATATAGTACGCACTAGGGATTTTGACCTTTAAATTTTGGGAAAAAAGTGCAGATTATACTCGAGGATTTATGGTACTTATAGAATAGAGACAAGGAAGTGACATGATGACAATGAGAAATATATGTTAACAAAGAATGCACTCTGGAGTACTCAAACATAGATACAATACTCAGCATTCACTGTTCAACTACCAGCTGTTAGACCTACACACGTCAAACTAACATGGGAAACCAACAACTAGGCCTGTTGACAGTTCACTTAGTTTTTTATTGGTGTGTGTGGGTGTGTATTCATGAGTGTATGTTTGTGTGTATATAAGAGTTTGCATGTGTGTGTATTCATGAGTGTGTTTGTGTTTGTGTGTGTGTGTATGCATGTGTGAGCGTGCATTTGTGTGTGTGTGTGTGTGTGTGTGTGTGTGTGTGTGTGTGCACGCTTGTGTTTGCATGTGTGTGTTTGTGTGTATATGAGTGTTTGCATTCAACATTTCAAACAGAAGTCTGTGAAAGAGAATGAACCAGACAGTCATCCATCAAGAAATGCCGAAAAGAAAACGAGGCTGGATCGATCACACTTTAAGAACGTAAATCCAAGCAAAATGTCATGAAGCATTTTCTCCGGCTCTCTGTCTAAAATCCTTACAAATGATCTTTACTTCTTGTTACAATGGGGGCATATACGTCTGGTGTAAAATGGCACCACACAAATAAATAGTTGGTTGTGGATGTCTAAAAATAACCTATCGCAGAAATAAATATTATCACAGAACACACTCCATACTATTGTAATATAGATACAATACTCAGCATACACTGCTCAACCACTGCCTGTTAAACCTACATACGGTCAAACTAACACGGTCAACCAACATGATTGAGCTAACACCCGTCAATTACCCCTTGGACAGTTCACTCAGTTCTTATTTATTGTAATCGGTTAGTCCCACCTTCAGTTACGTGGGGGTGTGCAGGATTCTCCCATAACATTTTCGGAAGCGCCGAATGTATTTCATATCACACAGTCAAGAAAGTAATGTAAAATGCAGTGTAGCTGGGCAAACAACAGAATAATTGGGTATTTTACCATTATAAGATGGAAAAAGTTGTCAGCAGACAGCCATGAGAATCGAACCTGAACTCCTCAGATTCCGGCTGAGTACCCTACCATTCTGCTAAACTGCCCTCTGATGACAATTTCCGTCAAATTAAACTCTAAATATCATAACTTTCGGAATGCAATGACAATTTTATGTAAACAAACTATTTTTTCTTGCGATATTCTCATGTTGAACATGTTATTATATTCATTATTAATACTATTATTATTATTATTATTATTATTATTATTATTATTATTATTATTATTCATACAATTATGATTATTATTATTATTGTTATTATTAATCTTATTTTTAAGAGGATGGTGAAGCTGGCAGAGTTTTTAGTACGACGGGTGAAGTGCTTAGTGGTGTTTTGGCTGTCTTTACGTTTTGAGTTCAAATTCTGGCGAGGTTGACTTTGCTTTTCATCCTTTCAGGGTCGATAAAATAAGTACCAGTTGCAAACTGGAGGTTGATCTAATCGACTGGCCATGCTGGGATGCTACCAACTGGTATTCTCACACATTACTCCAATATATATATATATATATATATATATATACTCTTTTACTTGTTTCAGTCATTTGACTGCGGCCATGCTGGAGCACCACCTTTAGTCAAGCAAATCGATCCCAGGACTTATTCTTTGGAAGCCTAGTACTTATTCTATCGGTCTCTTTTGCCGAACCGCTAAGTTACGGGGACGTAAATACACCAGCATCTGTTGTTAGGTGATGTTGGGGGACAAACACAAACACATAAACATACATATATATACATATATATATACATATA
>NC_069008.1:5585174-5585861 GCF_001194135.2 Octopus bimaculoides | reverse complement strand
AAGCACAACAGAAACAGGAAGTAAGAGTGAGAGAAAGTTGAGGTAAAAGAGTACAGCAGGGTTCGCCACCATCCCCTGCCGGAGCCTCGTGGAACCTTTAGGTATTTTCGCTCAATAAATACTCACAGCGCCCGGTCTGGGAATCGAAACCGCGATCCTATGACCGCGATCCTATGACCGCGATCCTATGACCGCGAGTACGCTGCCCTAACCACTGGGCCATTGCGCCTCCACTCTTGAGACCGTATGTTGAAACTAAAATGATTGCAGCGTGGAAGACATCTGTTTGGCTAGCTAATCCGTTCGGAGATGGTATCACCAAACCGAAACTAAACAGATTGTTTTGTTTTTTGTTTTTTTTTTCTGTCTTTTAGGCAATTTCCGTATCTTTTTTGTTTTAATTCTTTAATATATTTTTGTTATTATTTTTGCAGCTCACAGTGATATACAGGTCGTACGCACTCAATCACACACACATACACATGTATACCCATTGTCTTTCATGTACACGAGCGAGTTGAACAGTGAAACACATTCCCACATATACACTCTCTCTCTCTCTTACACACATTCCCATATACACATACTCTCTCTTACACACACACTGTCTGTCAGTCTCACTCATACACACACATTCGTATTTTTTTGTTGTACACGTTTCATGACGTCCTGTGTCCACATATGCAT
>NC_069008.1:5578816-5581543 GCF_001194135.2 Octopus bimaculoides | reverse complement strand
TATATATATATATATATATATATATATATTTATATATGTATAAAAACAGTGGGCTTCTTTCAGTTTCCATCTACCAAATCCACTCACAAGGCTTTTGGTTGGCCTGAGGCTATAGAAGGTGTCACGTAGTGGGACTGAACCTGGAACCATGTGGTTGGGAAGCAAACGTCTTACCACATAGCCACCCCTATATGCACATACACATGTATTGTTATATGTGTTTGAATGTATATATGTGTGTGTGTCTATATACATATACATATATGTGTGTGTGTGTATATATATATATATATATATATATATATATATATATATATATATTTATATGAGTATATATATATATATATATGTGTATGTGTGTGTGTATACACAGACACACTGACACACATTCATATAGACGTATATGTTTACACACAAACAAATTATAAACATGTACATATACACATTCAATCAAAGACACATACCTAAACACACACAGCCCTCCCACCTTCCACCCCACCCCACCCATACTGACACATACATCTCGGCAAGCATTCGTCAATGTGTTCCCCACCTCACCCCAGACCACCTCCATTCAAACGAACGATGCTAATTGCAGCAATTTAGAAATCAAGACAATAAACATTTAAATAGCCTCTCCCTTTCCGTGTTTGTAACGGCACCCTATGAGTCACTAAGGGAAGACAGCTGGCATGCTGAGAAGTGACATAGTGTGCTGAAAATAGCAGTCAAATATATACAGTTAACATACACCATACTGTCCTAAAAACAGGGATCACATGAGCCTATGAGGAAGGTTCTATGAAGTAAGTTGGCCTTACTCAGTTTAACAACGAACTCTCATTCAACAAACTCCCTACTGTCCTAAAAATAGGGACCACATGAACCAATTAGGGATCTTCTATGTAGTCACTTGGTCTTACTCAATTTAACAACTAAATCTCTCCTTTAACAAACTCCCTACTGTTTTAAAAATAGGGACCACATGAACCAATTAGGGATCTTCTATGTAGTCACTTGGCCTTAGTCAATTTAACCCACTAAATCTCTCTTTTAACAACTCCCTACTGGGTCTCAGTTTGAGGTCAGTAGGGGGAGGAATATTAATGCAGAGGCTTGGAGAAACTTTGCAAGCTTTACAAATATGTGGATTCTTGTGTATTTTGGGTAATCCATAGAATAGACTAGGTCTGTATTTAAAATTGGATAAATAGTCAATTTCACGTTTAGTGAGACCCTTTCCATGTATTTGAAGTAAAGAGGATAAGTTTTCAAGAGTCTTCTGTGGGTTGTATTGTACTATCATCTCATAGTAAATATTATTTTCCAACATGGAGAATATTAAATTTTTGTAGTACTCTATGTCCATCACCACTACCGCACTTTCTTTGTCGGCTTCTTTAATGGTGAGGTTTGAATCATTTTTTAACTCGATTAGGTCTTTCCATTCATTTACATTAAGTTTGGATTTAATTCGTTGTTTTTGTAGGGTATTAAAAGGAAAACTGGTAATGTGTTCACAAAAAGCATCAAGTGCTTTATTTCCACCCCTTGTAGGACAGTATTCACTTTTGTTTTTTACTATAGACTCATCTTCGCTGGTGTAGTTGTGAAGTGCTTCTGTGAGGTGTAATTTTTCGGCAGAAATCCATAGTGTTATCCTTAATTTCATTTGGGTTCGATCTGCGAGGGGTTGGAGTAAACTTTAAACCTCTTGCTAGAATTCTAGTTTGTGTAGCACTTAGGATTTTCTTTGATAAGTTGATTATTTTCGGTTGTTCTTGTACATTTTGTTCCATTTCACATCTCTGTTTCTCTGATTTAAGTCTAAAAAATGGTTGTCGTAGGTGGATCGTTGTGGAAAGTCTCTGTTGTGTTTGGTTTGCTGAGGAGAAAATGGGTGTAAAGTGTGTCTGTGGTAATATATTGGTGGTGGGGTGGCTGTGAAGCGGGTGAGGTTATGGTTGTACTGAGGGTTGTTATATTGTCTATGGTTGATGTGGTTAGGGTTAAATTTATTTTTAATATTGAAATGTGGGTGGAGAGAGAAGTTATGCTGTGTCTTGTTGAGTGATTGAAGTAACCATGTTGAGGGTAAAGTCTTGGAGGTAAATTCTTCCATTTATTGTGAGATGATGGGGGTGGATTGGTAGGAATTGGTTCCCAAAAGTTTAGGTTAGTCTGGAGGTTTCAATGGAACCTTTGATTTGTATGTAGGATGCCATGAGGATTACGTCCAGATTTTCTATTGTGGGCTGAATTCCTGATTGTCGTTAGTAAGTTATTTGGGAATGCAAGAGAGGTTAGGTCGGTGGAGTTGTGTCCTCTTGACCGTCTGTGGTTTACTGTTTTACTTGTTCAGTCACCTGACTGTGGCCATAATGGAGCATCGCCTTTAGTTGAAGAAATCGACCACCAGGACCCACTCCTTGTAAGCGCAGCAACTATTCTATCAGTTTCCCCTGCCGAACCACTAAGTTACAAGGATGTAAACGCACCAACATTTTCCCCTTCTATCAATGTTTACAGAACACATCAACACAACAAAGAATGAATAAAGAGGCAATTTTCATTAATAAATATCTTCCTCAACTAAATATGAATACACAACATAATATAGAACACTACCCTCCTATATATAAATATAGGAGGGTAATTAAAAAACTAACGCAAATAAAATTGGCATTATTTTGTGACTCAACATTGGATAATTAATATAAATATATA
>NC_069008.1:5576693-5578527 GCF_001194135.2 Octopus bimaculoides | reverse complement strand
TGGGCGCTGTGAGTGTTTATTGAGCGAAAACACCTAAAGCCCCATGAGGCTCCGGCAGGGGATGGTGGCGAACCCTGCTGTACTCTTTCACCACAACTTTCTCTCACTCTTTCTTCCGGTTTCTGTTGTGCCTGTAATTCAAAGGGGTCAGCCTTGTCACATTCTGTGTCACGCTGAATCTCCCCCGAGAGCTACGCTAAGGGTACACGTGTCTGTGGAGTGCTCAGCCACTTGCACGTTAATTTCACGAGCAGGCTGTTCCGTTGATCGGATCAACTGGAACCCTCTTTGTTGTAGCCGATGGCGGAGTGTATGATATATGTATGGAGGTTTAGTTCACGGGTGATCTAAACGATTAGGTATGCCAGGTAAGTGCTGTAACGGATTACTAGGGCTCCATACACATACATATATATTTACATATAGAATGTGTACATAAATTATCTTTACAACTTCTACACTTTCACACTTGAAATTGTAAAGGCAATTCATGGACAACTAGTATACACCCCTACTTGCTATAAAGTATGTTAGCATAAACACACATACATTCATACCTACGCATAGAACACTAAAGAGTACACACACACACGCACATATATACAAAGTGTCCATAATTTATCTTTACAAATTCCACACTTCCGAAGTTCAAAGTGTAAGGGTAATTTATGGACAAAGTGAATAAAATCAAAATAAGCCATAAGGATATATATATATATATATATATATATATATATATATACACACACATACATAAAGCTTGTAAGCATAAATACATACATACATGCATTCATACCTAGGTACAGAACACAGAGTACATACACAAATATGTACATATACAAGGTGTCCATAAATTATCTTTACAACTTCCACACTTCCAAACTTCAAATTGTAAAGGGAATATAAGGACAGCCAGTACACACATACAGCATATAAGCAGAAATACATACATACGTGCACACATACATTCATACCTACGTACAGAACACAGAAGAATACATACATACATACATACACAAATATGGACGTATACAAAGTGTCTATGAATTATCTTTACAACTTGTACACTTTCAAACTTCCGATTGTAAAGGCAATTTATGGACAACCAGACACACACAAAGCATGTTAGGATACATACATGCACACATAGATAATATATATATATATATACGCATATACGACGAAAATGCTGCTGCTGATGACAACAAAAGCATGTTGATGCTGCAAGCAATGGAACCGGAGGAAGGGGAGGGTAGGACCGGAATGGAATAGCGCGTACGTGTGTCTGCGGAAGGAGGAGGAGGAGGAGGCAGAGTGGGAGAAAAGTTGTTGGGGGTGGGAGGTGGGAGGCTCTGATTGGGTGTTGCCTTAGCAACCGGTGTCAGTGTGACTGGGCTGACAGTGATTCATCGAACGGAGCAGAGCGGAGCGGCACGGTGCGGCCCGCGAGCAAAGATCAGTCGAAATCCCAAGAAGAAGAGGTGGTGGTGGTGGTGTGTCGCGCTGATACACAAGAGCCTCTTACGTTGTCGTTCGATCTGCTAGAAATAGCAGCCAAAATCTCCCCACGAATCACCACCTTCTGTCTTATGTACGAACCAATGAGCGAGACCTCTACGTGGTAACTATACGTGTTAAAAATAGCAGCCAAACGTCTCTTTAATCCACCCCTTTTAGTTGAACAAATCGACCCCAGGAGTTATTCTTTGTAAGTCTAGTACTTACTCAATCAGTGTGTGTGTGTATACATATATGTGTGTATGTATGTGTGTGTGTGTGTGTGTGTGTGTGTCCCCGTCATCACCACTTGACAACTGATGTTGGTTTGTTTACC
>NC_069008.1:5575660-5576243 GCF_001194135.2 Octopus bimaculoides | reverse complement strand
GTTCGGCAAAAGGAACCGATAGAATAAGTACTAGGCTTGCAAAGAATAAGTCCTGGGGTCGATTTGTTCGACTAAAGGCGGTGCTCCAGCATGGCCACAGTTAAGTGACTGAAACAAGTAAAAAAAGAAACACACACACACACACACATTGGGTGATCCTTTGGTATTGACCTCCACCGAGTGTTGGTATGGGCGAGGATGTCATGAAGGAAGGTCGTATGGGTGCATGACATCATGAACCAATATCGAAGGATTGCCTATTGTAGCTTTAATAATAAAGCATATCACTCTACCTTCGGTGTGGAGGCGCAATGGCCCAGTGGTTAGAGCAACGGACTCGCGGTCATAGGATCGCGGTTTCGATTTCCAGACCGGGCGTTGTGAATGTTTATTGAGCGAAAACACCTAAAGCTCCACGAGGCTCCGGCAGGTGTTCGTTGCGAACCCTGCTGTACTCTACCACCCCAACTTTATCTCACTTTTACTTTCTGTTTCTGTTGTGCCTGTAATTCAAAGGGTCAGCCTTGTCACACTCTGTGTCACGCTGAATATCCCCGAGAACTACGTTAAGGGTACACGTGTC
>NC_069008.1:5573088-5574354 GCF_001194135.2 Octopus bimaculoides | reverse complement strand
AAAAATATGGCGCCGGAGGATGATAGAGATATGGCCTTCCTGATACATGAAGGCTTCTAGGGATAATAATAATAATAATAATAATAATAATAATAATAATAATAATAAAAATAAAAATAATAATAATAATAATAATAATAATAATAATAATCCTTTCTACTATAGACACAAGGCCTGAAATTTGGCGGGAAGGGTTAAGTTGATTACGTCGACCCCGGTACATAACTGGTACTTAATTTATCGACCTCGAAAGGATGAAAGGCAAAGTCGACCTTGATAGTATTTGAACTCAGAATGTCGTGACGGACGAAATGCCGCTAAGCATTTATTGTAGTATTGAGTGAAAAAGCAAAATGCCTGGATGCAGTACCTGGCAGTGGCTCTCATGGCTTCTGATCTTAACTGATTGGAAGTGTTATCATGTACATTGTTTTGTCTTGGTATAAAAAGATGGGCTACAGCATATATTCTGCTTAATATCACAGATTTGCTTGTCAGTTGTTTGACCGTAACCAGTTGAGCATGTTCCTTGGTGGCTGACAATATGTGCATCTCTGATCAGGAGTAGAAGTAGTTGGAGAGCATCATAGCCATGCGTTGAGAGGAATTATTTGGGGTTTGAATGATTCACCTCTGGAAACGTAGGTGTTTTGCTCAACATCCTTAAACAACCCTTATTCAGGGACCTTTTGAGTGGGATGGGCTACCCGACCTGAAGAAAATTCTAACTGGACCCCGCCTGTAAGGCCATGCGCTGTTTATCCTGATATAAGATCACCACGTCGCGCACATATGGTTGTGATGCATGTGCCTGGTGTACCCTTATCAGACGGGTAGTCATGATGGGTTTACTGCTCTCTCAGTAATAATAATTACTGCTATAGGCACAAGGCCTGAAATTTTGGTGTCGGGTGTAGAGACCCCAGTGATCGGCTTCTACTTATTTTAACGACCCCTAAAGGATGAAAAGCAAACCGTGTGTATGTCCTATAAAACATTTAAGCACTTGTTTACTGCTTGATATTGTCATACGGCCGTGGACTTTGTCTTTCATCCGTACAGTGTCGATAAGACAAGTACCAGTTGTGCACTGGGATCGATGTAAGCGACTTACCCCCTTCTCCAAAATTGCTGGCCTTGTGCTACAGTTTGAAATCATTATTTCAATACCTACCTACCTACTTACATATATATATATACCTAGGTAAAAACAGCTAGACATACATGCAAGGGTGTGTGTGTGTGTATATATATATATATGTATAT
>NC_069008.1:5571900-5573046 GCF_001194135.2 Octopus bimaculoides | reverse complement strand
ATATATATATATATATATATATACATATAAATACATTCACGCATTTGTGTGCGTATGTATGTGTATGTTTATGCGCACACACACACACACACACACGTGTGTATGTATTCGTCGTCCGTTTTTTAATTTCAATAAAAAATAATTTTTCGTAGACAAAAGATAACGAAAGTCAAAAAAGAAAAACAACGAAACTATATTTTAGAAATAATCTGAACTAAAGTGGTTTTAATTTTTATTCAAAAATCTCCCATTCCTGTTGCTGTATTATTTGTAATTAAATCAAGGTCTTTGTCTGCAACCTTTCTATATTAATTAGCATGACAATGTAAGGAGCAACAAGCAACGGATTTCTAAACAAAAGCCAACGAGCAACTGTATATACATATAGTACACATACACACACAAATACAAGCATGTGTCTATATATATGCTTGTATGTACATCTATATATAACTCTATTTTCCCAAAGGTACGGTTGAATGCCATCATCTTTTCACATGTATACGCATGTATATATATATACATATGGGTGTGTATATCTATATATATATATGTATATATAATACACGTATAGATAGACCGATCGATCGATAGATAGATAGATAGATAGATAGATAGATATAGATATAGATAGATAGATAGATAGATAGATACATACATATATACGTGTGTTCGAATAGCGGATCTCCAAGCACACATAAAGCTATAGACGATAGCTTGTATATATAAACTTTGGGCTAAAAAAATGCCTTTTAGTTAACAAAAAACGTCGTGAAGGCTGCCTGTGTGTATATGCGTGCTTGTGTACGTGTGTGCGCGTATACACACATACAGACACACGTATATTGTTTTGGTATTTCTCATGCATAATAAGTCTATGGTACGCAGACGCATTTTCTATAATCCACTGTTTGACAAAGTGAAAGTGGCTCTTAGCAATGATCACAGCCAATCCACCCTTCTATCTGCCTATCCATCTATCTATCTATCTATCTATCTATCTATCTATCTATCTATCTACCTACCTACCTATCTGCCTATCCATGTATCCATCTATCTATCTATCTATCAATCTATAGATTGATCTATCTATCTATCTATCTATCTATCTATCTATCTATCTATCTATCTATCTATCTATCTATC
>NC_069008.1:5570247-5570972 GCF_001194135.2 Octopus bimaculoides | reverse complement strand
ATATATATATATATATATATATATATATATATACATATGTGTGTGTGTATATGTATATACTGCGCATTAAGACAATAGCAACGTGCGGTATGTCTACCTACCTTTACATATATGATGATGGCGATGATGATGATGGAGACAATGATGCTACTCCTGATGATGGAGACTGCCGATGTTGTTGTTGTTATTGTTACAGAGGTGGCAGATACATCGGTCAGTGTTGTAATGCTGGCGATGTTGTTGTTGTTGTTGGCGGTGGTGGTGGTGGTAGTGTTGGTGGTGGTGGTGGTGTTGATGGTGTTAGGTATTGTACTACGACAGTATAGCAACCAGTATGTGTAGCCTGTACTTTGTAGAGCGGTAGTCCACGGTGGACGGTAATCCAATCCGAAAAAACAGATGAAGACCGCGGCGATGATAAAAAGGATGATGACGATGGTGGTGGTGATGATGATGATGATGGTGATGATAATAATGGTGATGATGATGGTGATGATGATAAAATGGTGACGATGACGACGATGACTGTGGTATTACGGGAGGAGTGATGAGGCCTTGCAGAAACAGCAGCAGCAGTAGTTGGTGGTGGTGATGGTAGTGGTGGAGATGGAGATGGTGGTGGTGATGGTGGTGGTGGAGATGGAGATGGTGGTGGTGGTCGGGGTGGTGACGGTGAGTAGAGCGGACGATGACGATACAGATGCGTCGAGACCTTGTAGTAGTAG
>NC_069008.1:5563682-5568516 GCF_001194135.2 Octopus bimaculoides | reverse complement strand
GATGGTGGCGAACCCTGCTGTACTATCAGTCTCGTTAATTCCGGACTTTCCACGAATGCGTGCAAGACGGTTTCCCTGTCCCGGCCGCACCTCGGACATATCGGCGATACGGCACTTCCGTGCCTTGACAGTTTATCACGAACAGGTAACGCCGCACGGAAGCACTGCCAAGCCAGGGATTTCTGGTAATTGTCCAGATACCCCGGCCCGAAAGTTCTCCTGAACAGGTTGGTCAACTGATTTTCAGCGTAGCCCAGGGTCTCCCCCAAGGCGTCTTCGGACCTAAATCCCACTAACACGCTATAAAAATCCGCGGTGAAACTCCTGCTGTACTCTTTCACCACAACTTTCTCTCACTCTTTCTTCCTGTTTCTGTTGTGCCTGTAATTCAAAGGGGTCAGCCTTGTCACACTCTGTGTCACGCTGAATATCCCCCCCCACCCCCGAGAACTACGTTAAGGGTACACGTGTCTGTGGAGTGCTCAGCCACTTGCACGTTAATTTCACGAGCAGGCTGTTCCGTTGATCGGATCAACTGGAACCCTCGACGTCGTAAGCGACCGAATGCCAACAAAAATGTCTGTATAATGGAAAAATTGGTTTCTTTTATTAACTGAACGTTTGAAGTAGATAACCCTGGCTAAACTGTTTGACAACGTGGTGGACCGCATACTATACAAGCACCAAAATTACTAAACAAAAAGGGCTTTACTTCCGCCGTTCTCTGTATATTAGTTTCAAATTCTGGCACAAGGCCAGCAATTTCGGGTTGGAGGTAGAGGTGGGGCCAAGTCGATTTCATTGACTCCAGTGCACAACTGAAACCCATTTTATCGATCTGGAAGGGATGAAAGGCAAAGTCGACCTCGGTGGAATTTGAACTCAGAACATAAAGACAGACGAAATACCGCCAAGCATTTCGCTCGGCGTGCTAACGATTCTTATTTCTTTATTGCCCACGAGGGACTAAACATAGAGGGGACAAACAAGGACAGACAAAGGGATCAAGTCGATTACATCGACCCCACTGCGTAACTGGTACTTAATTTATCGACCCCGAAAGGATGAAAGGCAAAGTCGACCTCGGCGGAATTTGAACTCAGAACGTAACAGCAGACGAAATACCGCTAAGCATTTTGCCCAGCGTGCTAACGATTCCACCAGCTCGCCGCTTTACTAGATTTCAATAGACACCTTCCCGACTTACGACCTATGCGTGTTACGACCATCCGCACTAACGACCACAAAAAAAAGGAAATAAAAAATAATAATGAATAAATATAGACGCAAGAGTGGACGTGGTAAGAAGCTCAATTCCCAACTACATGGTTCTGGTTTCAGTCCCACTGCGTGGCACCTTGGGCAAGTGTCTTCTACTATAGCCTCGGGCCGACCAAAGCCTTGTGAGTCTGCTGCCCTAACCACTGGACCATTGCGCCTCCACTCAGCCTCCCCCCATATCTACCTATTTACACCTCCCTCTTATCTGTTTATCTATCAACTTTATCCCATCCCTCAAACCTTTTAACCTTCCCTTACGCTCTCTCTCTCTCTCACACACATACACATACACGAATGCTCCTCCAATTAGAAATAGCACCCAAAACCTTCTTTACAATACATCCCAACGTGTTGAAAAGTCGCCGACTTACTGGGTAATAACATAGCCCTGCAGCTCTAGATACATAATGATCATGGCAAGACCGACTTTGGCCATAGGTTGGGCAATGTCAAAGAAAACCTAGGGTTAAATAACAGCAACAACCTCCTACTTCTTCGTGGGACTTAGTCTCTCACTCCCTCCCATCCTCTCTTTGTATCTTTAATACACACACGCGCGCGCATATTCTCTTTCTCTCTATCAGCACTTTTAATATTTCATCACACCCCTCTCTTTGTCCTTATCTATCTCTAAGTATCTTTCTTTTCCTCTCTATCACTCTAACCCCTCCTCTCTGTCATTGCATTACTCTATCTCAATCACTAAACTCAGTCGTTTTGCTTGTTCCTCCCTCTTCTCCCCTCTCTTTCTTTTTACTATCTTACTCTTTCTCCCTCAAACATACTCTATCTTTTAATTTCTCTCCTCACTCACTCTATCACTTACTGTTTCCCTATTACCTCCTACCCTAATACTCTTCAAGTCTTTTCCTGTGACTCATCCCCTCTCTCTCCTTCCCTCTTTGTCTCGTCTCATCTTTATCTCTCTTTTCTTTCTTTCTCCTCTTACTCCACACTCCTTCTTTCACACACTATTCCTTCTCTCTCTCACCCCTTTACTCACCAAAACCCTCTTTCTATATATATATCTTGCTTTTCTTTTCCTCCCTCTAACTTATACTACCTCCCCTTCTCTCAACTGGCGCCACTACCTCACATTATCTGCTTTGCTGATTCACGATCGTCTGCAACTCGCTTCTTCGCTCCCATTTCCCATCCTCGATCGTCTGCTATCATTCGGTCTTTCTCTCTATCACTCACCCCTCCCTGTGTCTTTCTCTATCTATCGCACTTCTCCAGCTTTCTTTGTCTCTCCTTATCTGTCTATCGCTCTTCCCTCTCTTTCTCTGTCTATCATTCTTTTCTGCCTTTCTCTCCCTCGACCCCTCTCATACTCTCTCTATATATCTATCTTCTGTCACTTCTACTCTCTCTCTCATGCTACTGTTTTGCAATCCTTTCTTTCCTCCTACCACTACCCCAATCCTTTATCTCTCTCCTGTTATTCCTCTTTCTCTACCCCTCCAATACTCTATATACTCCTACTTTCTCTCAAGCTACTGCCACGCAACACTCTCTATCTCTTCTCTCTCCCTCTTACCACTTCATAAATTTACCTTGCGTTCTTATACTCATTCTCTACTACTATCAGTCTTTCTCCTGTCTGTCTCTCCCTCTTGATCTCTGGCCAGAGAGAAATTATCATCTCCCCTTCGTCTTCTAACAATACTTCACTCTTCCCTCTTCCCGCTACTCTCGTTTTCTTTTCTTTATTTCTACTTATCTCCCCGTCTTGTGTTTACATGACACTCGCTCCCTCGCTACCTAACTTTACTCTTTCTCTTCTACTCCCGTCCATCTCTAGTTACCTCCCTTCCTTCATGAAGAAATTTTAAAGCCTTCAACCTTACTGAACAAGTAAGGGACGTAAACACACCAACACCAGTTGCCCAGCGTTGGTAAGGTACAAACACAGACGCGAACACACTCACACACATACAACAGGCTTCTTTCAGTTTCCCTTCTACTAAATCCGCTCACAAGGTGGGACTGAACCTGGAACAATCTAGTTGTGAAGCCAGTTTCTTACCACACAGCCTATGTCTGATATATATATATATATATATATATATATATATATTTTATCTTTTACCGGTTTCATTCATTTGACTGTGGCCATGCTGGGGCTCCACCTTGAAGAGTTTCAGTCGAACGTTTGAATTAGGTACTTAAATTGAGGTACCCTGCTAGGTACCTCAAACCATACCAGGTGAACATCGAACACAACACGGAATTATTTCACACCTGATATTCGTGCAGTGTATGCAGATAACATATCCAACTTGGTGAATAAATCCACTTTTGTTTGTTCAGACATGTACTTTATATAAAGATCATCTTCATCATCGTCTAACGTCCGTTTTCTGTGCTGGCATGGGTTGGACAGTCTGACTGAGATCTGGAGAGCCAGGAGGCTGCACCAAGCTCCAATTTGATCTGGCAGAGTTTCTACAGCTGGATGCCCTTCCTAATGTCAACCACTCCGAGAGTGTAGTGGGTGCTTTTTACGTGCCACCGGCACGGGAGCCAGTCAAGGGGTACTGGCATCAGCCACCTTCAGATGATGCTTTTTATGTGTCACCGGCATGAGAACCAGTCAAGGGGTACTGGGACAACTGATGAAGGGATATACTCTTTATGTTGCATGTTCGAAATAAGTTCGTTTTCTGTTTTCGTTTCTCATTGTGTTTAACGTTTTTTTTAATGTCCTGTATCCATATATGCATGTATGTATACATATAGATGTAGGTATGTACATATATATATATATATATATATATATGCATATATTTATATATGTATATGTGCAGATTTGTATGTTTTGTTTCATGTATGTATTCTCATGCATATAACTACATATCTAGACATGCTCATATATATTTAAATGATAAGCTTCTGGAAAGTTTTACAGATCTTTACAGTTCCACTGATGGATTGGATCTGTAGTCTTCGAATCAGCTTTCTCCTTTCTGGTCTTGAGAAGCCTAATTGCTCAAGATTGGTATTTAGACAGTGTGTGACATATCCCAGGGCCCCAATAATTACAGGTATAAAACTGACCTTGTAATCTGGATAGAGTAACTGCAGATTTCTCAATAGTTGATATGTATGTATGTATGCTTGTATGTATGTATTATGTATGTCATTGTTCAGTTGTATTTCAAGATGTCTTGCCAAGAGAGAAAGAGTCGGTTTCTAACCTAGACCCAAGGTTCCTTCATTGGAATTTCAACATCAACAACAGGGTATTTTTGTTTGTATATCTAGATAGATGGATATGTGCAGATTTGTAAGTTTTTCTTCATGTATGTATTCTCATGCACATAGTTGCATATCTAGACATGCTCATATATATTCAAATGATAAACTTATGAAAATTTTTACAGATTTTTCCAGTGATGGGTTGGATGTAGTCTTCAGATCAGTTTTCTCCTTTCTGGTTTTGAGAAGCCTAATTTCTCAAGATTGGTATTTAGGCAGTGTGTGACATATCCCAGGGCCCCTATGTATGTCATTGTTCAGTTTTATTTCAAGATTTCTTGCCAATAGAGAA
>NC_069008.1:5563146-5563672 GCF_001194135.2 Octopus bimaculoides | reverse complement strand
ATGTCATTGTTCAGTTTTATTTCAAGATTTCTTGCCAATAGAGAAAGAACCGGTTTTTAACCTAGATCCCAAGTTCCTTCATTGGAATTTCAACATCAACAACAGGGTATTTTTGTTTGTTTGTATGTATGTAAGTATATGTGTAGATTTGTATGTTTCGTTTTATGTATGTATTCTCATGCATATAGTTGCATATCTAGACATGTTCATATATACCTAAATGGTAAACTTCTGGAAAGCTTTACAGATTTTTACAGTTGAAGCCTAGTACTTATTCTATTCGACTCTTTTGCCGAACTGCTAAGTTACAGGCATGTAAACACAGCAAATCAGTTGTCAAGCGATGGTGGCTGGGACAAACACAGACACACAAACATATACATACATATATATATTAGTTTATATACACACACACATATATATATATATATATATATATATATTGGAAGGTTTGGAGGTGATGTACAGGAATAATATATTAGAAAAAAATTTAAACTCAGAAATCTGGATGGTTGTACATTTACAG
>NC_069008.1:5562026-5562499 GCF_001194135.2 Octopus bimaculoides | reverse complement strand
CAATAATTACTGGTATAAACCTGGACTTGTAATGTGGATAGAGCAACTGCAAATTTCTCCATAGTTCGTATGTATGTATGTATGTATGTATGTGTGTGTGTGTATATGCATGTGTGTATGTATGTATGTATGTATGTATGTGTGTGTGCATGTATGTATGTATGTATGTATGCATGTATGCTTGTATGTATGTATGTGTGTGTATGTATGTATGTGTGTGTGTATGCATGTGTGTATGTATGTATGTATGTATGTATGTATGTATGTGTGGCATTCTCTTGTAGCCGAGAAAGACAGACTGCAATTTCTCACCAAACAACTTTAACGAACAATTTGTTTATTATCGGGAACCATGAGCTTGTATGAAATTTATCTTCAACGTGATAATATGATAGCCAACGTGACGTTTAAAGAGGTATTATTCGTGACAAAGGTGCATCCGGGTCAACTTTGAATGATATCCTTGTCCAGTG
>NC_069008.1:5561476-5562016 GCF_001194135.2 Octopus bimaculoides | reverse complement strand
AATTTAAACTCAGAAATCTGGATGGTTGTACATTTACAGATTTTTACTAATATGTCACATGTTTTATAAATCATATAAAGCGCTTTCCACCTAGTCTTGTAGGATTTTCAAATTTTAAAAATCTGTGAATGTACAACCATCCAGATTTGAGAGTACCTTAAATTTTATTGTAATATATATATATAGTTCCAGCTTTCTCCTTTCTGGTTTTGAGAAGCCTAATTTCTCAAGATTGAGATTTAGACAGTGTGTGACATAACTCAGTGCCTCAATAATTACTGGTATAAACCTGGACTTGTAATGTGGATAGAGCAACTGCAAATTTCTCCATAGTTCGTATGTATGTATGTATGTATGTATGTGTGTGTGTGTATATGCATGTGTGTATGTATGTATGTATGTATGTATGTGTGTGTGCATGTATGTATGTATGTATGTATGCATGTATGCTTGTATGTATGTATGTGTGTGTATGTATGTATGTGTGTGTGTATGCATGTGTGTATGTATGTATGTATGTATGTATGTATGTATGTGTGG
>NC_069008.1:5557369-5558615 GCF_001194135.2 Octopus bimaculoides | reverse complement strand
AAATACTTGTAAAGTACAATAGACAATTACCACTGACCCCACCCCACCCCCGCTGCCCATTATGTCCAAAACGTTGACCTCTGGACCACATTATAGTTGTATTGTTTTATTCTTGTACTTGTCTCAGTCATTTGACTGTGGCCATGCTGGAGCACCACCTTCAAGGGTTTCCGTCGAAGAAATCAACCCCAGGACTAATTTCTTGTAAGTCTTTACTCTTTTACTCTTTTACTTGTTTCAGTCATGTGACTGCGGCTATGCTGGAGCACCGCCTTTAGTCGAGCAAATCGACCCCAGGACTTATTCTTTGTAAGCCTAGTACTTATTCTTTGGTCTCTTTTTGCCAAACCGCTACATTACGGGGACCTAAGCACACCACCATCGGTTGTCAAGCGATGTTGTGGGGGACAAACAGACACACAAACATATACACACACATACATATATATACATATATATACGACAGGCTTATTTAAGTTTCCGTCTACCAAATCCACTCACAAGGCTTTGGTCGGCCCGAGGCTACAGTAGAAGACACTTGCCCAAGGTGCCACGCAGTGGGACTGAACCCGGAACCATGTGGTTGATAAGCAAGCTACTTACCACACAGCCACTTGCTGAAAAATTATGAGGATATTTATGGCTGTCAATGAATGTCATATAAGAACAACCTTGACAGAATTCTTTTCATTGTGCATCAATGATGACTTTGCAAAAACATTGCTTTATGCTAAAGTAGCCATGTATTTCTCTTAGAACAAAGAATGGTAAAGAAGAAAGTGAAGAAAATAAGTTGAAGGTCGTTTGAATGTCTTCAAAGGAGAAACACTTGGTCATGTTTATTTTGACACACCAATGGCAGATGGACTGTGTTATTTAAGAATTTTATCGCATGAAGTTCAAAATAGTATTTTTCCTCTTTGCTGCTTCGGATCAGCATTTTCAACTTGGAGTGGTTGAGACCCAATGCATCACGGGTCGTGGCACTCCATCGGTTACGACGACGAGGGTTCCAGTTGATTCGATCAACGGAACAGCCTGCTCGTGAAATTAACGTGCAAGTGGCTGAGCACTCCACAGACACGTGTACCCTTAACGTAGTTCTCGGTGGATATTCAGCGTGACACAGTGTGACAAGGCTGACCCTTTGAATTACAGGCACAACAGAAACAGGAAGTAAGAGTGAAAGAAAGTTGAGGTGAAAGAGTGCAGCAGGGTTCGCCACCATCCCCTGCCGGAGCCTCGT
>NC_069008.1:5555964-5557359 GCF_001194135.2 Octopus bimaculoides | reverse complement strand
TGAGCACTCCACAGACATGTGTACCCTTAACGTAGTTCTCGGGGATATTCAGCGTGACACAGAGTGTGACAAGGCTGACCCTTTGAATTACAGGCACAACAGAAACAGGAAGTAAGAGTGAAAGAAAGTTGAGGTGAAAGAGTGCAGCAGGGTTCGCCACCATCCCCTGCCGGAGCCTCGTGGAGCTTTAGGTGTTTTCGCTCAATAAACACTCACAACGCCCGGTCTGGGAATCGAAACCGCGATCCTATGACTGTGAGTCCACTACCCTAACCACTGGGTCATTGTGCCTCCATGCGTCATGGGTACATCTAATATATATGTGTATATGTATAGACACAAAGGTATTCATGTCTAATCAATTATACACACTCACACAGAAATGTATACACACACACACAAAAAAACCAGGTATACACCTGTACAAGACATATGTATTCTCCTGTACACATATCGGTATTTACCTGTAGATACTGAAATAGTTACCTGTGTATACATTCACAGGTATTCATCTGCATAGGTATTTATCTAAACGTACATAGGCATTTACCTGTGTTAACACAGACAGGTATTCATCTGCACACACACACATTTAACTACATATACGTACAGGTATTCATCTGTACACACACACACACACATTCATCTGTATACACACATATACACAAGCATTCACCTGTACACATAAACGCACGCATATAGATATTCATATGCAAACGGCACTTACCTATATAGTTATTTATATGTACACACACATATATATACATATATATATATTCGGGTGTACAGACCCCAAGTGTTCACCTATACAGCCACAGGTATTTACCTGTACACTCATAGATATTTACCTGTACACTCATAGATATTTACCTGTACATGCATACACACGTGTCCTCTACAAGCATACAACACATGAATATACACCTATACACACACAAACACACACACATACACACACACACTCACCTGTACACACACCTGTAAGTAGGTCAATTGATTTAAAGTAATCCAATCTGTAATAGTAGTGGGTGATGGGGTAGATAGGTGGAAGTTGGGGCTTGTAGTGGGTAGTAGTGGTGGCAAGAGGAGCATAGTGGTGGTGGTGGTGATTGTAGCAGTTATGGAGCAAAAAATAGTAGTATTGGTGGTGGTGGTCGTCGTAGTAGTGGTAATGGTTGTCATAATAGTATTGGTAGTAGTAATGGTGGTGGTGGTAGTAGTAGTGGTTGTCATAGTCTTATTGATGATAGTGATGGTGGTGGTGGTGGTAGTAGTAGTGATAGTAGTTGTCATAATAGTATTGGTGATAGTGATGATGGTGGTGGCGGTGGTAGTAGTAGTGGCTGTGGTGGTCGTTGTTGTAGTAGTAGCGGTGGTGGTGGTGGTGGTGGTGGT
>NC_069008.1:5554842-5555368 GCF_001194135.2 Octopus bimaculoides | reverse complement strand
ATATATATATATATACATATATACGACGGGCTTCTTTCAGTTTCCGTCTACCAAATCCACTCACAAGGCTTTGGTCGGCCCAAGGCTATAGTAGAAGGCACTTGCCCAAGGTGCCACGCAGTGGGACTGAACCTGGAACCATGTGGTTGGTAAGCAAGCTACTTACCACACAGCCACTCCTGTTGTATTTTTTTATTATTTTCACAAACTTCAGTCATTTGACTGTGGCCATGCTGGAGCACCGCCTTCAAAGGGTTTGGTCAAACAAATCGACCCCTGACCCCTTCCCCCCAGGTCTCTTTTGCTAAACTCGTTCCAATCGCAAAATACTATATCCTTTCTCTAGCGACACACTGTCGTTAATCTTGTAAAAGACAGAAATAATTTATATTAAATCTCTGATTGAGAAATAAACTGTAACAGCAAGGAATCGTAAAATATATTTGCCAACTAAATGTGTTGGCCCTATAGAGCAGGGGTTTTCAAACTGTGGTCCGCGGACCACAGGGGGTCCGTGGACAGCAAA
>NC_069008.1:5551229-5554510 GCF_001194135.2 Octopus bimaculoides | reverse complement strand
ATGGTTCCGGGTTCAGTCCCACTGCGTGGCACCTTGGGCAAGTGCCTTCTACTATAGCCTCAGGTCGACCAAAGCCTTGTGAGTGGATTTGGTAGATGGAAACTGAAAGAAGCCCGTCGTATATATGTATATATATATGTATATGTGTGTGTGTGTGTGTGTGTGTCTGTGTTTGTCCCCCCCAACATCCCATGACAACCGATGGTGGTGTGTTTATGTCCCCGTAACTTAGCGGTTCGGCAAAAAGAGACCGATAGAATAAGTTTGAAAACCCCTGCTATAGAGGACGGTGCTACTGTTGTTTTTAGCCGCAGGAAGACATCGTTTCCATCATTTATCATCATCATCATCGCTGTCGTTGTCGTCATCACCATCGTCATGGTCATTATCATGATCATTGTTATTGTCATTGTCATCAGCACCGGTCACCGGTCACCCTCCTTCTCCTCCTCATCACCACCCTCATTGACAACACCGAATCAGGATAATTTCTTAGTAAGCAAAAATAAAAAATAAAGCAAAAAAAAAAAAACATACTTAAAAGTGAAAAGTAAATATGAAAAAAAAAAAAAAAAATTTAAGGGTACGTTACCAAAAATGTCTTCATGGGTGCTGTGTCTCCTGAAGTATTCCGCTCCCTTGTTTAGGAGAAGATTAGGGGAATTTGACAAAGTGCATGAAGTGAACTGGAGGGCCATGGTGAGGGGTCAGTTTATAAAATGCACATGCAGTGAACAAAATGGGAGTCTGTCTGTTTGTCTAACTATGTGGCTCTCTTCTTATGAGTTTCTGGGTAGCTCAGTGGTTAGAGCACTGGTCTTGTTAGTTTGATCCTCACTGGGGGCTTCTTGTAGAAATTTGTGTATATGTTTGTTATATTACATTTTAAACAGCTTGGTCGCAGTCCCTGGACTGAAACTGAATATATATATATATATATATATATATATATATTGTTTATGTGTGTATGTATGTTTGTATTATATATATATATAAGATAATGGATGTAGCTAGACACAATTCAAAACCAAAAAGAAAATAATTTACTATCTCTAAAATGTGATGAAGAGTACAGGGAGCACTAGCATTGCTAGAAATAAGAGTCAAAGGACTCTTTAGCCACAAAAGCACATTTTCTATTTACATACTTGTATGTATATGTGTATATATATGTATGCATGTTGTGTGTGTGTGTGTATTTGTAGGTATATGTATAAATGGTAATGTTTACATGGTTATATGTGTACCTGAGTATCTACGCATGTGTTTGCGTATATGCATGAATAGTATTATATTTTATATATTTTCCAATGTGGACCAGTGCCATCAGAGTTCAGCAGCCATGAAGAAGATCTAGAACAGAAAGAAAAAAAACAAAACATAATATTTACTTTACAATGAACATAGCAATATTAAAAATTGGTGTCAAATTTTGGCACAGGGCCAGCAGCAAGGTGGGGTAAGTCAGGTCCATCGATCCCAAGCGCTCAACTTATACTTTATTCATTGGCCCCCAAAAGGATGAAAGGCAAATTCCGTGTTGAGTTTGAGGCCGTGTGGGAAGATGAATGGAGGCATAACATCGCCATCACTAGCGATCACTCTAAACGCCATGATGTTGACTGGATGTTTGATTTTTATCATTCCTAGTACATGTCCTCAGATTGACACTTAAACACTCTAAAATGTCCATGCTGGAGCTTCTGGCGAAAATGCCAAGCAGTACAGCATGTCGTTTCAAAATTTCTATCAGAGTGAATTGCATCATGGAGCTGTTTTTTCTTACAGACAGTGCTCGACTGACCCAACTATACTGTGTAGTTGACAAAATCAAAAACAAACAGCATGCATGGGTGAAATTGTAAATATAAGATGGTGTATATTTCTGTATGTTACACTCCTAAAAACTTAGTGACTAATTCTTCAGTTTTATATTAAACTGGTTTTTATGCATACAACTTGACATTAAAAAAAAAATAACACACACACACACAAACACACTTGCACATACACCATCCTTCCTACACTAAGATACAATGATATTTATATATACATCTTTATCATTTGTTTTATTTGTGTGTATGTGTGTGTGTATGTGTGCATGTGTGTGCATGTGTTTGTGTACATATGTGCATATAGACAGGCAGGTAGGGAGAATGGTATATAGATAGATAGATAGACTGGCAGATGGACAGAAAGATAGATAGGTAGATTGATAGATAGGAAGATAGATAAATAGATAGATAGATAGATAGACTGACAGACGGACAGAAAGATAGATAGATAGATAGGAAGATGGATAGATAGATAGATAGATAGATAGATAGATATATCTTTGTGTCTGTACCGATTAGTTAATGCGCACATGCGTGGTTAAGTCTTGAGAAATTAAGCATGTAAACTGGAGTCAGATTCTTTCCTTGGCTCGTGTTTACACGCTAATCCGGCACTCTGCTGACGAAAGCTCCCGAGTTAGATATACTTTTATCTTGCTAAATAGCTTGAAACCATGGTACAGAGTATAGACTGGTAAAATGTTTTTATTTTTCATTCTCTTTCGAAATTATCCCTATTTTTTTTGTGGTATAGAGTTTTTTGCTGCTCTTTCTAGCGGGTAGATGTCCTATTATAGGCATCTCTATATTTTAAATGAATAATTTGTGTTTGTACATGTATTTGCTCAATATATCTTATCAGTGATTATTATTATTATTATTATTATTATTATTATTATTATTATTATCCTGGTCCTGTTTTTTTTTTAATCATTTATTTTCTATTCTTTTTATTTTTATATTTATATATGTCTTACTCAGATCTGTGTACTTAGATATTTAGATATTCATATCATCATCATCATTGTTTAACGTCCGCTTTCCATGCTGGCATGGGTTGGACGATTTGACTGAGGACTGGTGAAACCGGATGGCAACACCAGCCTCCAATCTGATTTGGCAGTTTCTACAGCTGGATGCCCTTCCTAACGCCAACCACTCTGAGAGCGTAGTGGGTGCTTTTACGTGTCACCTGCACGAAGGCCAGTCAGGCGGTACTGGCAACAGCCACGCTCAAAATGGTGTATTCTATGTGCCACCTGCACAAGAGCCAGTCCAGGGGCACTGGCAACGATCTCGCTCGAAAATCCTACGAAGGCCAGTCAGGCGGTACTGGCATATGTGTGTGTAGATACATATATATGCATGTATATATATACATACATACATATATATATATATATATATATACATACATACATATATATATATATATATATATATATA
>NC_069008.1:5549823-5550565 GCF_001194135.2 Octopus bimaculoides | reverse complement strand
TCTATCTGTAAGTGCATTTTTCTGCAAGCCCGGTGTGTGTGTGTGTGTGTGTGTGTTTGTTCCACCACCAAAGAATGCACTGTTACTAAAACAGGTCTATCAGCTTGTCTCATCGTCTGCATTTAAACAGCTGTGCCATATTGTCTCATTCCAAGCATGGAGAGACAGAGAAAGAGAGAGAGAGGGAAGGGGAGGGGGAAGGAGAGAGAGAGAGAGAGAGAGAGAGAGAAAGAGAAAGAACAAAAGATGAGGACAGACAGAGAGAAGCAGAGAGAGTTTGGAAGCTTTATGTGTCACTAGACACAAAGCAAGAAGAATAACAGGCGGCCTCTCCTAAACAGGTTTGTCCAATTTGCATAACAATGCACGGATTGATAATAAAGAGTAATTAATTCAGAGCAATTAAGTCAGAGCTACTCTACAAGTATTAATAAACGATTCAACATGTAATATAATGTTAGGTATTCATTCGCTAATTGTCACTTTCTTTTGTTTCATGCTTGCAAGGGGTTAGTCCAGAGTTTGGGGGACATTTTTGACCAATTACCATCAACATCATCATTTAACGTCCGCTTTCCATGCTGGCATGGGTTGGACGGTTTGATTGAGAACTGGTAAGCCGAGGAGCTGCTCCAGGTTCTGATTTGATTTGGCGTGGTTTCTACAGCTAGATGCCCTTCCTAACGCCAACCACTCAAAGAGTGCCGCGGACGCTTTTTATGTGCCACCAGCATAGGTGCCA
>NC_069008.1:5548762-5549723 GCF_001194135.2 Octopus bimaculoides | reverse complement strand
ATATATATATATATATATATATATATACGCGTATATCTTTCTATGTATATATATATACGTATATCCATCTCTCTCTCTCTATATATATGTCTATATATATATCGTATGTATAATATATAATCATATATAAACATACACACACATAAATATACTTATACATTTACATATGCATACATCAACAAACTCAGTCACACAAATACACACGGACACACAGGCACGCACTAACACACACACACACACACACACACACACTCACAGAATCAGAACTGGCTTAATGAATCTCCCCCTTTTGTCCAAACAGTTAATGAAATCAACGTGACTGACAACTTGACCACCACGCCTACGTCTGCCTCGCCTGCCCTTACCTACCTACCCCACCACCCACGACACAAGTGACCGGAAGTTGAACTGACAAGATTAGCTGGAAATTGTCCAAATAATCATCATTCGGCCGAAATTAGGACCACAAGGACGAAACATCCTTTCTTCTCTTTTATTAGAATCGCCGTTAATCACACAAACTGACCATTGGCTCAGCTGCGTTGTGGTCAGCTAAGGCCATCGGAATACAAACACAGAAATACAGATATATACACGAAAGTACACACGCGAACCACGTACGCAATATAAATATGTGTGAGCCTGTATATATATATACACGCACACATATACATATACACACATATACATATATATATATACACATATGCATATATATACACACACACATATATATATATATACACATATACACACATATATATATATATACACATATACATACATATATATACACACATATACGTACATATATATATACACACACATATAAATACATATATACAAATACATATATATACACATATATATACACACATATACATACATATATATATGTGTGTATGAAATATATATATATATATATATATATATATACATATATAAATATATATATGTAAAT
>NC_069008.1:5547399-5548482 GCF_001194135.2 Octopus bimaculoides | reverse complement strand
TATATATATATATATATATATATATGTATGTATTCATTCACTTCTGTCTTTTATTTGGACTGCGACAATGATCTTGCATCGTCTTCAAGAGTTTTTGGTCGAACAATTAGAGCCAGTACTTTTTTTTCTTATTCTCGCTGTCTTACGGGAAAAGTCAACAAACGAGCACTGGTTTTTAGTCGATAGTGACGGAAAGAATACAAACACGCACTCACACACACACGCAAAATGTTTAACGGAAGCAGCAGAGTGACTTATGGTCCGAAAGTTTCGTGTGTTGACAACTCATATTCTGAGTTTAAGCTTTCCTTTTTGGTTCACCATAGTTATACATAGCTCTCTGTCTTTGTGTATATATGCGTATGTGTGCGTTTGTGTGTGTGTATATATATATATATATGTGTGTGTGTGTAAACCATGCGGGTAAGAAATTAGAATTATTACCAGTGGTTCGCGTGCGTAGTAAAGGTCGTAAGACAACATATTTTCATATATGTAGATATATATGTGTGTTTGTGTGTATATAAGTATATATGTGTGTGTGTATATAAGTATATGTGTGTGTGTGTGTGTAAGTGTATGTCTATGTGTGTATATAAGTGTATGTGTGTATGTGGCTTCATTTCATTTCAGTTAATTATTTGCGTTATTCAACTAGTTGACCATTCAATCAATCAGTCACTCTGCATGTGTGTGTGTGTGTCCACTTAAAAATGGATGTTGTGTTAGGACACACGCGTATATAAAGAGTCGTCTTTAAATCACTAGAGGGAGACAATCCCTGCCATCACCTGCACCACCAGTTCACGTGATTTCTGTCTTTCTGAGCCTTGTCAGTGGTAGACATCTGACCGCTGGAAATAGCAATGGCAGTCCGGCCAGCGATATACATAGAACCACATGGTCCCGTGTTCAGTCCCACTGCATGGCACTTTGAGCACATTTTTTTCTACTACAGCGAGAGGGGTCGTCCAAAGCTTTGTGCGTGGATTTGGTAGACGGAAACTGAAAGAAGCCCGTCGTATATATACATGTATATATATGTATATATATATATATATATATATATATATATATATATAT
>NC_069008.1:5546307-5547037 GCF_001194135.2 Octopus bimaculoides | reverse complement strand
TAGCAGTTCGGCAAAGGGGTTGATAGAATAAGTACTAGGCATACAGAGAGTAAGTCCTCGGGTAGATTTGTTCCGACTAAACCTCCCCACGGTTTTTTTTTGGGGGGGGGGTTCAGTCGGTGCTCCAGCATGGCCGCAGTCAAACGATTGAAACAAGCGAAAGAATGAAAGAATGACCAGCAAGAAGAAAATCAACAACAGTTACAACAACAACAACACGAACACGAACAACGTGAGCAACACTACGATGAGCGTTACTCATTGGTCAATATTTCAAGTGCTGCAAGTAGCACCAACTGACCAGAGGCTATCGTTGCATCATCACCAGCAACAGCAGTAGTAGTAGTAGTAGTAGTAGTAGCAGCAGCAGCATCATCATCATTATCCATTATTATCATCATCATCATCATCAACAGCAGCACAAACGCCCCCACAACCACCACCCCATCATCATCACCACTACCACCACCATCACCACCAACAGTCATCATCATCATCACCAACACTATCACCACCACCACCACCACCAATACCACCATCATCATCACCACCACCAACACTACTACCACCACCACTACCATCATCACCACCACCACTACTACTACCACCACCATCACCATCATCGTCGTCATCAATACCTCTACCAACACTACCATCATCATCATCACCACCATCATCATCATCACCATCGCCGTATTTATCTTCATCCCCACCACCCTCCTACAGCGAA
>NC_069008.1:5542877-5544649 GCF_001194135.2 Octopus bimaculoides | reverse complement strand
CTGTCCCGCCTCCCCCCCCCCAGCACTGTTGACCTCTTGCTCCTTGATGATGGCGAAATTTGACAAATTTCTTAATTTAGTTCTCCATTAATATGAAGAGAAAGAGAAAGAGAGAAAGAGAAATCGAGAGAGAGAGAGAGAGAGAGAGCGAAAGAAGGAGAGATTAGAAAGGGTAAAGGGAGAAAGAGGAGAGAGCGCAGCAGCGGGTGTCATAATGGCGGTGGGAGAGACGGTGTTGCTGGTGTCCTGACATATTAGATTGGGTGACATCTCATCAGATACGGTTTAATCTCGTCTATCTCGCCAATGAGGGCGCCTAAATTTAGCCAGTCCCCGTGCTAGAAATAACAGCCATATCTCTCCCAAATCACACAATACTGTCTCATGCATTTACATATGTATGAGCCAATGAGGAAGACCTCTATATGGTAGCTACGCTTGCTAGAAATAGCAGACAAATCACCCTCAAATAACACCCTATTGACTTATGTATATTTCCTTGCATAAACCAATGGGAGAGACCTCTACATAGTAGTTAAACCTGGTCGAAAGAACAGCCAAGTCTCCCTGAAATCACACCCTACTGTGATATGTATGTGCATATTTATGAGCCAATGAGGGAGACGTCTATATGGTAGCTAGACCTGGTAGAAATAGTAGCCAAATCTACCTCAAATCGTATGTATATATGAAGCAATGACAGAGACCTCTCAATTTTTGCTAGATCTTCTAGAAATAGTAACTAAATCTCCCTCAAATCGCAACCTACTGTCTAATTTATGTGTATATGTACGCATGAGTCAACAACAGCGATCTCTACATGATAGCTAGACTTGTTAGAAATAGGAGCTAAATCTTACTGTCTTATGTATGTTTATTTGTACGAGCCAGCGAGAGAGATCTCTAGGAGATAAATTTCTTAGAAATATCAGCCAATTTTTTTTCAGATTACACCTTTATATCTTATATATGTGTATGAGTGTGTGCGTGTGAGTGCGTTTATAGATAAAATGAAAAATACACATTGTGTACAGGACATAACCATCGAGTGAAAAATACGTGAACACACGAGAGATAAGTACAGGACAAAATACCGAAAGAAGATAACGCGTCATCACTTGTCGGACTGTTTGTTACTCCTGTTTCGTGCTTTTTACGACAATATAGGGAGCGTCGCGAGACAGCAGCATCCAGAAATGTTTAAAATATAAAATTCATGGGAAGTTAGCACTTCGAACGAACAAACAACGACAGAGTGGACGTACAGAGTACGAATTGTAATGAGTAACGCCTGGGAGAAATTTTGTTGAGGAAATAGAATATAATAAGAGAAGAAAATACAAGAAAAATGTATGTGAGCCGAACGCTGTAACCACGGAGCTATGCGCCTTCACTAGACCTACTCACATACATATGCGTGCATACTCTTTTACTTGTTTAAGTCATTTGACTGCGGCCATGCTGGAGCACCGCCTTTATTCGAGCAAATCGACCCCAGGACTTATTCTAGCGGTCTCTTTTGCCGAACCGCTAAGTTACGGGGACGTAAACACACCAGCATCGGTTGTCAAGCGATGTTGGGGGGAGAAACACAGACACACATACATATATATATATATACGACGGGCTTCTTTCAGTTTCTGTCTACCAAATCCACTCACAAAGCTCTGGTCGGCCCGAGGCTATAGTAGAAGACACTTGCCCAAGGTGCCACGCAGTGGAACTGAACCCGGAACCATGTGGTTGGTAAGCAAGCTACTTACCACACAGCC
>NC_069008.1:5540435-5541095 GCF_001194135.2 Octopus bimaculoides | reverse complement strand
ATATATATACATATATATATATACATATATATATATACATATATATATATACATATATATATATACATATATATATATACATATATATATATACATATACATATATATACATATACATATATATACATATACATATATATATATATATATATATACACACACACACTCACGAATACATACATGCATACCGGTTTCATTACCGGGGCTATAGTAGAAGACACTTCTTTAAGTTGCCTCTCTGTGAGAACGTTCCGGATACCGCGCACGAATATGTAGCGAATTCCTTGTGCTTCTTCACCGAAACAAATACTTTTACACCTAACGCAGATATGTGATAATCGACGTCCCTTTGTGTAAGGCCCCTGCTTCATTCTGTTCATGGTAAATATAATCGGTTAGTGTCATAGTTTAAGCAGTGTGTTGTAAATGAGGTGATTAATTTTGTAGTTTCCTGTCTAGTGAGCCAATTCCCTTAGCATCCAATCGAGAACAACGTAACACTATAATATCAAGGTAACAGCTAATCTGTTCCTACCTATTAATTTTTCTTTTTCTTTCCGTATGCCTTTTATTTCTCCTTCAGATATTATCACATACAAGCACAGAAGTGTGTGTGTGTGTGTGTGTGTGTGTGTGTGTGTGTGTGTGTGTGTGTGTGTG
>NC_069008.1:5538857-5540209 GCF_001194135.2 Octopus bimaculoides | reverse complement strand
ATATATATATATATATATATATATATATATATATATATATACGTATTTATACAAACATATTTATATTCATATACACACACATGTATATATGTATGCATAAATATATATATATACATATATACATTCAGATATATACATACATATCCATTCAGATATATATATGCATATATATATATACATTCATATACATATATATACACACACACACACATATATACATATCCATACGTATATATACACACGTACACAAGTATATATATATATATATGTACATATGTATATCTATATACATATATATATATATATACACATAGATGCATAAAGTACATTATATATATATATATATATATATATACACACACACACACACACACACATTTCGTCGAGAAGTTTTTCTTTCATTTGTGTGTGTTGTGTTGTGTGCTACCGAGTTAATTCCCTTGTTTCTGATACTTTTATGGAAAACAGCCTTACATCGATTAATTAATTTCCTGCCTCTCTTCGTCGTTGCATTGGCGTGTTTCCCATCAATTCCCTTTGGTAATTTGCTAAGTCCATCGCTTATCTTCGGTTGTGTTTATCTTCAAATCTCTCCCATTTCGCTGTCATTGAATAATAACTTTATATAGAAACCGTTATCATGGATGTTCGACTGAGAAATACGTTACGCAATCAGGCGTTTGGCGAAAATGTAGTCTTAGTTTCGAACGCACGTCCTGGTATCTTGAGTAAGTTTTTTTTGTTTTTTTTGTCTCGTTTTCTTTATTTTACTTCAGCTTGGGTTTGATCGATGCTGTATCATTGAAATAAATCGAAAGAAAACTGTAAAGAATCTGTAATGTTTTAACACAATGCAATACACAACCAACCACGCGCGCAGGAATAAACGCATACAGAAAAATATATAGATCCAGCATGGCCGCAGTCAAATGACAAACAAGTAAAAGAATAAAAGAATACATATATATATGTATATGTTTGCATCGATGAGAAGCTGGAGGAAGCTCCCTCCCAGGGGTAAAAACAAAACGGTAGTAACGTCGGTTTCTACGGAACAGCCATATTCAGATGGCAATAAACATTAGCGCAGCAGAAATACAGGGTAAATTATCCTTACAAGCCAGAGTCTTAGGGGATAAGGGTTCCAGTCCCATAGCTGTTTGTTAACTAATTTGCCGCCTTGTAAGATGTGTATTAGTTTGACGCTCGGGAAGGTGAGAAAGTCTTTTAGGTTTCGAGCCTACGCTCTTCAGCAGAAAGGAACACGAGTAAATACACAGAGAAAGAATATAAAGAAAAACTTGCGGATATAGCGATATATATATATATATATATATATATATATATATATA
>NC_069008.1:5537667-5538677 GCF_001194135.2 Octopus bimaculoides | reverse complement strand
ATATATTCTTTTACTTGTTTCAGTCATTTGACTGTGGTCATGCTGGGGCACCACCTTTAGTCGAGCAAATCGACCCCAGTATTTCTGCTGTTCTAACGGCAATTCTGCGTTCGAAAAACTATCTTGTTTGTATCGTGAAATACATAAATGTAGCACCTTGAATTAATTTGATAAGGAGGCATCTTTTCCGAAATATTATACAATCAATGAATAACTCATGTCAAATATAACAAAAATCTTTTTCTTTGCTTACATTTCTTGGCGTTCTCATAATATTTTTCTAACTTTTCACCTGCTATCATAAAAGGGGTTTATTTTCCTTTACACCACTTACACTTTATAATGCTTCAAGCATATTACATCACAGATTCTTTTATTTATTCATCTATTCGTTTGTTTATCTATTTAACGCAAAATCGTAATCTCCGTTGTGGAAAGCGGAGGAAATGGGGAAATATATTTCCTGAGAGAAAATGCTAGAGCAGAGGTTGATTTTACGACACGCTCACCACGAGAACAATGCTTTTTCAAAATAGATTGGCTTAAGAAAATCTTTCACATATCCAGCCCTTAAACCATCCTTCTATACATACATACATACATACATACATACATACATACATACATGGTAGGTTGTGAATTGAATGAGAGATGTAGCTATTTCAACCATTCACAAATCCATCCAGCCATCTATCCATTCATGCATACATATAACAATTAGGGTGCGAATTGAGTGAGATTTGGTAACTATTACTACCATTCCCCTATCTACACATCCATCCCTCTATCCATCCATCCACACACACACACACACACATATATATATATATAATATTAGGGACAAAATCCAAAATTACAGGTAAAAACTCAATTAAAATCAATTTATAAAAAATTAAAATTAAATTGAGCTTTATAGATAAAATATATAGTTTTAGGGAAAATAACCAAGTTTCAAGAACTCATCGATGAAAATCCACTATCACATATAGAAAAATATTTTATATATATAT
>NC_069008.1:5535250-5536711 GCF_001194135.2 Octopus bimaculoides | reverse complement strand
GAAGTTCATACAAAATTAACAAGGTGCATAACATTTTCTGGCATATGATCGAAGTAGTGTATAGTCTAAACATTTAGCATAAACATTCAAGCATCGGCCATTATCTTTCCATATCCTGTTACTTTTCACACGGAATTTTTCGTCAACAATTATTGACCGAACTCTTATCTTTTTTTTTTTAGTTGGAAATTTCGGTCTGAAAAATTTGACATGTATGACAGAAAACACGGTATCTTTTTAATTGTGTGCCTTTATTCACTTCTATCTCTCTCTCTCTCTCTCTCTCTCTTTCTCTCTCTCTCTCTATTTATCTATCTATCAATTTGGTGATCTATCTAACTATCTATCTATCTACCTACCTACCTACCGCTCTATCTGTCTATCCATGTATGTATGCATGTATCTATGTATCAATCTATCTTCGTACCTACTAACCTCTATCGTTCGACCTACCTACCAACCTCTCTATCTATCTGTCTATGTATGTATGTATGTATGTATCCATCCATACACCGACCCAGCATACGAGTGAACAAATTTTATGCTGCAAACATATAAAATATAACATTTAAACATTTTCTCATTCAAAAACCTTGCCGCATTTCATATGAAAGTTTCGGTCCCTCAGTTTTATCTTCGAGTGTAGACCAACCTTCCTTCTTTGGCTGCAAAGTATTTCATATCTGCGTCCCAATCTACTACTACTAGTACTACTACTACTACATCTACTACTACTACTACTGTAGCAGCAGCAGCGAAGTTAAGACAAACAATCTCATTAAAAAGACAGTGGGTGTAATTTGAGGGCAGATCAGTTTTCTATTTCTAGCAAACAGTCTACATATTCGGTGGCTGGAAATGTCACGTGTTTATTCCAGGATGCTGGCCGGGAAAGTGGCCGCCATTTTGTTTTCGTTATCGGCTGTCAAAATTTTACTTAACATAGCCTTCGTGTTACAATCTGGTTGGCTCTCTTAATCGATTTTCTGGTGAGGATTCTCTGACAAGGCACTTTCGTATAAATGGTGAAGTCCTTATGTGCGTCTCTATATAAGTATATATATATATATATATGCGTGTGTATGGATATATATATATATATAAATATATATATATATATATATATATATATATATATATATATATATATATATAAATATATATATATGCATATACACGTATATGCTTTCATATATACATATAAATATATACATACACACATGTTCATGCATATATGTTCGTATTAAAATATTTATATATGAGGATATGTCTACATACATATATGTACACATATATTACACACACACACACACATATATATATATATATACACATATATACATATGCACATATATATGTTATATACACATGTATATATAATACTCACAGGCATAAGGATGTAAGTAGGAATGTTTTTGTGCCTGTGTCTACTTAGATTGAAATGCAAGTGTATATGAAGCC
>NC_069008.1:5532411-5533473 GCF_001194135.2 Octopus bimaculoides | reverse complement strand
TATACACAGATACGCACATGCACATGTATGCACAGATACACTACACAGACACGTGTGTGTGTGTGTATATATATATATATCGGAGTAAGCACATGAAATGTGCAACAAGGTGGAAAAAAGAGTACTCAAATACCAGAGGTAGAGTAATATGCTTTATTTAAAAGCAGCAGAAATATAACAAAAAAACCGTTACTCTGAGTTTCACGTTCCCGTTCATCGGACAGTTTTGTGAAACTCAGAGTAACAGTCTTTTGTTATTTTTCTGCTGCTTTTAAATAAAGTATATATATATATATATATATATCACAATATAATATACACCTAAACATACGCGCATACACTTATCTATATACATTCGCTTAAACAGTGGCACAAGCGGAGCAATATGTATACAAGTGCACATTATAGACATCCCGTTCCGGAAACTCACACACACACACACAAACGTACAGACAAACACAAACGAACTTCCCGTAAATTTGCAAACTGGATTTCTTTTCCTCCATTGATAGTAACCAGTAGAAATTTTTCGCCCCACCCTCAATCGTAAAATATTTAGCTTTGATGTACGAATACTATTCCCGGATATTTTCCGTTGAACTGAGGAAATTTAGCAACCGAAGCTCAAATATTTGGCGATAATTTACAATAGCTTTCCGTTTAGACAACAATAAAAGGGGAAATGTTTGTTTAATAATTGTGTAGAATATTGTTCTTAAATAGTTTAGGAATTCTACGAACTCATATGGAATAAGAGGTAAATGATGGCTTGTTTTGTGCATTTGTGTTCTGTCTTCGGCCGATTATATTCCAGGCAGCGAATTGATAGAATCGCTTGAGCATCGAGCGAGTTCCAATTTCGACGATGTCGACATTGCCTTTCGTTCCCTTTACCAACCACATGGTTCTGGGTTCAGTCCCACTGCGGTGGCACCTTGGGCAAGTGTTGTCTTCTACTATAGTCTCGGGCCGACCAAAGCCTTGTGAGTGGATTTGGTAGACGGAAACTGAAGGAAACCCGTCGTATATATGTATGTATATATATATATATGTGTGTGTGTG
>NC_069008.1:5529290-5530288 GCF_001194135.2 Octopus bimaculoides | reverse complement strand
TTAAGACAGACGAAAAGTGACGCTAACCAATGTGATTCTGCCAGTTTGCTGCCTTAATAATAATAATAATAATAATAATAATAATAATAATAATAATAATAATAATAATAATAATAATAATAATAATAATAAACTTTTCTACTATAGGAGCAAGGACTGAAATTATAGGGGGGTGGGGCGACACTACTTTATTTCATCGACCCCGAAAGAATGGAATTGCTAAGTCGACCTTAGCGGAATCTGAAGCCAGAACGTAAAGCCCTTTAAGAAAAGTTACTGAATACTTCGTTCGACGCGGTAACGATCGTGCCCAACTCACAGACTTTCCTCCAGTATGTAATAAAACTTCTTGAAGATTTTGGATATTTTCACGTAATAAACTGAAGATTCCAGTCTTTAGTAGTCTTCATTTCATAAAACTTACCAATTTTACTGCTTCATTTTCTACTTATTCCAGGTCTTCGAGAATTACGATTTTATTGCTAGTTCTTGACAATAAAGACAACAGTACTTAATTTCAACAATTTCGTATACATGTGTATATATATATATATACATGTGTGTGTGTGTGTGTATACACACATATTTTTAGACATATGTACATATTTACACACATACATACCTATATATATATATTTGCATATGTACGTACACCTATATTTATGTGTATGTATACATATATATATATATGCATATATATATATATATATATATATATGTATGTATGCATGTATATATATATATATATATATATATATATATATATATATACACACACACATTTATATGGGCATATATATAGATATATTTATATATATATATATGCATACACATACATATACACATGCGTGCACATATGTAAGCACAAACATGCACAAATATATATAAATATATATATATATATATACACACATATGCATATATGCACATACATACACGCATACATATGTACACATATATATACACACATACTCATATACATACACAAATCGCATACA
>NC_069008.1:5527000-5529280 GCF_001194135.2 Octopus bimaculoides | reverse complement strand
ATATATATACACACATACTCATATACATACACAAATCGCATACATATTTATACATATATGTATACGTATGCATACATATACATACATGTATATACATACATACATATATATATATACATACATACATACATATTTATACAAACATACATACATGTATGCATTTACAGAGAGGTGCGTCTCTTTTTAGAAACTTTCTCGAAGGTTATAAAGTCTTATGTCGTCAAAAACACACACTTCTCGCCGCTCAAAAAGGTCTCAAAATAGTGTGAGAGTAATTCGGCGTTTTGTTTGGTCCCACGTTAGATCACCTATCTTGTTTGCAGGAAACGTTATTTCAAGTCCTAGTGACAGTCTCCGACTTGCTTCGAGATTCACTATTCCTAAAGAGAATTACAGCATGTTCTAGAAGTTTCCGATGTTTTGTTGTGTCAATAGAATGCGTATATATGTTTATACCGCTGAGCAGGTATCGCCAAGCTTTTGGCAAAATTTGATGCAGATTCTAAGCTCAAATTTCTCTGTCATTGACAATGCGACAATCACACGCCACACACCTTCCTTCCAAGCACTGCTGCGAACAATGAAAGTGAGCTAGAACGTTAAAACTCAGTGCGCATGCACAGCAGTGTTCAAGGTGAATCTGTGCTAAGCGACTTTACTCTGTGTGGCTTAGCTTCGTTACTATAACAACAGTCCGGATATTTATTGATCTCCTTCATGTCAGCCACGTAGTTACCGTAAAGCAAAACAGCGTGCATGATAGCATAAGCCGCACTGTCGTGAGAACCGCCTATTTATCTTTTGTACGTAAGAGTCCACTACTAATTCCGGATTTAATATTCAAAGCCGCAAGATACGGATATATAACCGAAAACAAAAAGTTATAAGAATAATACGTTATTCTAAAATACAAACGAGAGAATCTTCCTGCGCAGGGTTATAAAATATTTAAGAGTTCTCTCAAAAGGGATATAAGAAATTCACGACAATATGGCGTGTGAATGCATCGCGAAGAAACAAATTTATGCCCAAGGAATATGAGTATGCGCGCGCGCGCACGTGTGTAAGAACGTACATATATGTTCGCATACGTATGTCTACACAGGTGCATAAATTAATGCGTGTATAAATTAATGCGTGCATACATATATACACAGAGAAATATATACACATTAGTGCATATATATGTATGTGTACATATATATATATATGTGTATATATATATATATGTGTATATATATATATGTGTGTGTGTGTATATATATATATATATATATATATATGTCTGTGTGCACGAGCTTGTGTGTGTATGAAATTCATTGAGGACTCTGCATACATTTTATAAAGTATCTTTGTTTAAGGAAATATAACGATAGCCAATTAGTAAAATGTGTTTGCACACACACACACACACACACACACACACATATATATATACATACCTATTTATATATATACATTCACACACATATATATATAAGACGCATATTGAAATATATCAGTGTGTATTAATGTCTGTATGAGCATGTACGTTCTCATGTTTCTTGCGTATATATGTTAATTATTAAAGAACATATACACATACATGCGTATTATTATCAATGCTTATTCATTAATATATATATTTTATATACACATTTATATAATTCACACATATACATACATTTCTATTTATCTACCTATATGTAGATGTCTATATCTATCTACATGTATGTAGATATCTCTCTATATGTGTATATATATCTATCTTTCTCCCCGCTATATATATATATATATATATATATATATATATATATATATATATATATGCAGGTGTGTACATGTCGTTTCCGCGTCTCCACAGTGTCGCTGTTGCTGCTCTATATTATGTTAAAGATTTGTTGAGCACTTCCGTACAGAAATGCCTCTTAGATGACTACATGAACGCCGGGCACATACGTATCTACTGCTTCATGTGCACACACATACATGCATTATATATTATATAATATTTATGAGTTATATATGTATGCATATATTTGTGTGTGTGTGTGTATGTACATGAATGCTCAGACATACTCACGTATATGAGTATATATTTATGTACATTTATCTCTATGGCACAGTCAATGTAGATGTGACAGAATATGAGTTTAGGCCTATACATGTACGGATATATATATGTATGTGTGTGTGTGTGTGTGTGTGTGTGTGTGCGTGTGTGCGTATGTAAGTGTTCTTTTCTAAATATAAGCGCATACGTATGTACGAATATATGTACATAAATATATGTACATAAAT
>NC_069008.1:5523027-5526990 GCF_001194135.2 Octopus bimaculoides | reverse complement strand
TATATATATATATATATATATATATATATATATATGTATATAGACACACTCACATCTGTATATAAACACGCACGTAACTATATACATCTCTTTGGATAAGTATATATATATATATATACACACACACATATGCAAGTATATATGTATACATACATTAATTTGTGCAAATACGTATGTATATATAATTATATAAATATCTATATATATGCGTGTATATATATATATACACGTATATATATCAACATTCTTATGTACGTTCATTACACGTATGTATACATATATGTATTGATGTGTACGTACATGGCAGAAGGCTGATTATGTGTATATCGATTTCCCCCCCACCTCCTGTATTACTTCTTTTTCACTGTCATCTCCTTCATTCTACTTCATCTTTACTCGTTTCCACCATATGTTGTTCTCTCTTTATTTGCCACTTCCCCACCCCTTCACTCCTTTCTTTGTTGCATTCCTTTTTCCTTTTTTTTTTTCATTGTATTTTCCACTTTGTTTTCCCTCTTCTTTCTCATTCAGCTTCACCGTAGGGGATTTTCCTTGTATTTTGGTGACAAGAATCAGGGTGTTGCATTGCTAATATCTAACCTTTGAACCCAATATCTTATTCTGTTTAGCAATTCTCCAACATTTTCATCCATATTTTTCACTTTTTATCTTGTCAGTATAAAGTTATGTTACGAAAAAGAGCAGAGAGTCGGTGCAGAGCGGCGTGCGAGACTCAAAGATGAAAATCTCTATAGAAAATATACTACGTCAAAATGGCGACCGTTCTTTTGTTGCAGACGACAATGACGTCATGCAGAGTCTGGTCGAGTCGAGCGCTTTTCACGAAAACGAAATGGGTATTGTTGCCTTTGAGTCTAAAGCAACGGCTTCAGAAAACAATTTTCAAGAAAGATATATGTACAGTGATCACGCATAACCAATACACGCAGATATACACACAAACATTCACACACATACACGGATGTATATGTATAAATATAAGCATAAAATTATACATATATATATATATATACGTAATACATGTAAGTATAAACATACATATAAATATGTACGTATATATGAATACATGTGTGTATATGTTCACACACAAATATTAGAAGTGTAAACAGTCATTAATTTAAACTATGTGTTATATATACACATACCTATACACACATTTACATACACATAGATACACACGGATAAATATATATATATATCAGTAAATAAATATAGCTATTAATCTATAAAATTTCTATTTGGATATATATATAAACATATGTAGACAGATACAAAAATAATTACCTCTATGTATGGATATTATACAGACAAACACACACATACACACAGATTATATATATATATAAACATAAATATATGTTCATATAGATCTATACACGTGTATACAATTATGTACAAGCGCTGAACGACAGAGGTCTCCTTACGCAACATCCTAGCTTATACACACTGACATCAAAAGTTCACCCTACAACGTAAGACACTCACAAAATACCCAACAGATCTTTACAGAAACAAGTCCTGAGATCAAACCTAACCCCCCTTTCGCGAAAATAAAAATGAAATTTTCCACGTCACTCATAGCACCCTAACCAATACTGTCTCCATTTTACCAATCGTTATCCGATATCTGGTTCTCTTCTGCTTTTTCTTTCGCTGCCAAGGGCAAGTTAAATAAATTCTATGATGAGCTAACGTGAACCAGTGAGATATCCTCGCGATCTTTTGACCAGTGTAAGGTTGTATCGGATTTTGTTTTCCTTCGATGTATTGTATTCTTAAACGTCGCAGGTATGCGCACTAAGTTCACAATAGCTCTACAGATTCTTGGCTGAGCTCACACACACACACACACACACACACACACACATTTATATATATATATATATATATATATATATATATATATATATATATATATATATATATATATACTAGATATAAGTATATATATATATATATATATACTAGATATAAGTATATATATACATATATATACTAGATATAAGTTTCATAAACTACAAAATATATATACCCACACTACCACATTTACTCTTTTACTTGTTTCAGTCATTTGACTGCAGCCATGCTGGAGCACCGCCTTTCAGTCCAGCAAATCGTCTCCCAGGACTTATTCTTTGTAAGCCTAGTACTTATTCTAGCGGTCTCTTTTGCCGAACCGCTAAGTTACGGGGACGCAAACACAGCACCATCGGTTGTCAAGCGATGTTGGTGGGACAAACAGACGCACAAATATATACATACACAAACATATATATATACATGTATACGACGGGCTTCTTTTCAGTTTCTGTCTACCAAATCCACTCACAAAGCTTTGGTCGGCCCGAGGCTATAATAGAAGACATTTGCCCAAGGTGCCACGCAGTGGGACTGAACCCAGAACCATGTCGTTGGTAAGCAAGCTACTTACCACACAACCACTCCTGCGCCAATTATATTATTATTATTATTATTATTACTAAATTGTATGAAGAGAAAGCATTTATATTACACTATTTCTGTTGTTTCTGAACGTGGCTCCAATGTTAATAACGTGACGCTCATCTCTATAAATGATCAGATATGTATATAAAATTAGGATTTTGACAACCGTTGTTCTTACAGAACTTACGTATACTCGAGGAAGAATACTAGAAGCATTTTATCACTGATTAGGAAAGATATCTAATGTAGCTACTTGGCAAATTAATTCGTGAAAAAAGATCTATTTTGCATTATCTTATCCAAACGAGCAAGAAAAAGCAATATAAATTCTACAAAAGTATGAAAAATACTCAAAAAAATATATTGAGGCAGGTCCTATTTTATCATAGAATTTATATCCTACAGAGTGGCTTCCAGCTAATAAACAATGTACATACAAACATCATTTATGATATTTGATTAAATGCATACAGCAAATAGATTGAATTATAAAGAGTACAAAATTTTTGTTTTTATATTCTGACTTTATTTTCCTAATCTATGAACATTGTACAATATTTAATGTTGGTTCATGAAAAACATGGAATTACACAGAATATGGGACTTGGCTATACAAGTGTGAAGGAATATGCATTTTCATAGGACTTTGAACATGTTTTTTTTTAATTTTTCAGTGACGACCGCATCCTCTCTGTTTTCTTACTTTTTCCTACTTCTTAAAATTGATATCTTTCAAAGGTCATCAGCCCTTGTGAGAAAATGCGTATATATACGAATATGTTGACAGGTACACAATGGAAAAAGAAAAACAGAAAATGCTTTGTAATGAAATTTCAATGAATTGATCACATCAAATTGAAAAGAAGCCTCTCCCTATCTATCTATCTATTTATCTATCTATTTATCTATCTAACTATCTATCTATCTATCATTTCCCAATCCTTTATTATTTTTCTCCTCTTTCTTGATTGTCCTGAAACCTGTCTGTACTTTTCTTGCTATCTCTTCATTTTCCACAAAAAAGCCAATATTCTCCTCTTCTAAACAGAACAAAAAAAGTATCCGATTCATATAAATGAACAGCGAAACGTTCTGTTATTGTCCTTTTGGTTTTTGATTTTGTCTTGACGAGTTCGATAAACGAACGAAAGCGTTAATAATGAATTATCCAGGCAGAAACGTTAGCACGCCGGGCGAAGTACTTAGCAGTATTTCGTCTGTCTTTATGTTCTGAGTTCAAATTCCGTCGAAGTCAACTTTGCCTTTCATTCTTTCGGGATCGATAAAATTAAGTACCAGTTGCGTACTGGGGTCAATCTAATCGACTGCCCCCCCCTACCCAAAAATTTCAGGCCTTGTGCCTAAAGTAAAAAAAAAAATGAATTATCTAAAATTCTGACTGCCTTCTTTTTCTCAATATACAATATCTGTACACCACTTCAAACAGTATTAACACACGGAAGCTTTTACTATAACGTCGTAAATTTATCGACTGCT
>NC_069008.1:5521678-5522877 GCF_001194135.2 Octopus bimaculoides | reverse complement strand
TATATATATATATATATATATATATATGTACATATATTACATATATATATATATGTACATATATAAATTTAAATATGTGAAGTATTATTGCTGTTATAAACAGTAATAATGAGGTGCATAGCAAGACTTCTACCTATACAGGTGCAATATAAAATAATTGAAGGAAAGGGTAAATATATATATATATATATATTCTTTTACTAGTTTCAGTCATTTGACTGCAGCCATGATAGAGCACCGCTTTTAACAGTATATATATATGTGTGTGTGTGTGTGTGTGTGTATGGGGTACGAACAAATTGACCCCAGATTTTAGTTACTTGTATATTTATATGAAAACTGTAAACTTTACAAATCGTTCGTTACTTGGTAAATTTCTAGTTTTCGATCTTTGAATAATCGTGATCAAAAGCTCAAGGGAAATCACTATTGAATAGAACATACGGAAATTGCGAAGATTAAACATTTCGAAAGTAGAATACGTAAGAAAGAAAGAAAGAAAAAAAGGAGAGAAAGCGAACAAATGCATAAGTTAACGAAGAACTGGAACTATTTTCTGGAACGGATTTTGTTTTTTAACCTTGCATAAAGAATTTGATTCCGGTAAGTCTGTAAGAGTTTCCAAAGCTCGTTAAAAAGGAATTTGGCATATTAATGCAATTCTGTGAGAATATATGTTTAGCCTGATGAGAAGAAAAGCCTTTTGGCATAGCTAAAGACACATACGCACACACACACATATATATATTCATACATAAATATGTATACATACATATATGTATACATATAGATATACATACATATTTACATATACACACATACATACATTCATATGTGCGTGTGACTATGTATATGTGTGCGTATGTGTGCATATTTTATGTGTGTGTGTGTGTGTGTATCCGGCTGTAATCCGATATTACTAACGCGCGAACACACACACATCTATCTATATATCTCCCAACATATATGTAGATCTCTCTCTCTCCCTCTGATATATACCTATATATACCTATATATATATATATATATATATGAGAGAGAGAGAGAGAGAGATACACACACACACAAGCGCGTGCGCACACACACACACATTATATATTCCTAGATTTCTAGAACCAATAAACACATCTTCATAGATCTCGCAGCTAAGGAAATTGCTTCTAACTTAAAAGCAGATTATAGACCAGTACACGTAACCT
>NC_069008.1:5515654-5518049 GCF_001194135.2 Octopus bimaculoides | reverse complement strand
GCTGCTAATATCGATACTGCTGCTGTTGTTGCTGTTCTGCCAGATACCAATAATACTATAGCCGCAACACGCGTTAGAGATACCAATACTAGCACCTACACTTAACGCCGCAGCCACAACTACCACAACAGCTCGTGCCCACACAGCGAAAAACTACCACACTTACTGCCGCAGTCAGCGCTAACACTTAAAAAAAAACTACCACTATCACCACCACTACTACCCAAACTATCACCCCTACTACTACCACCACCATCACCACCACTACTACTACCACCATCACCACCACCACCCCTACTACTACTCAAACCACTATCATCCCTACTACTACTACCTAAACTATTGCCAACACAACTACAACCGCCACAAACAGGGCACTACTTCTACTACAGCTTATACTACAACAACCAACCACTGATCTTCTACCAATACAGCTAGTGTGAAAACTACAGCCACAACTATCGCAACTGCAACCACCACAAACTACTACTACTACTACTACTACAATCGCAAACACCACGGTCCCAGAAATAGCCCCGACTCCTCCAAAGCGAACCAACTGGACCTATTTGTGGTAGCTAGATCTGGCAGTAACAGTAGCCGAATCACAACCAACTGTCTTATGTATGTATATATGAGCCAACGAGGGAAACCTCTACATGGTAGCTAGATCTGGTAGAAATAGCAGCCAAATCTCTGAAACCACACCCTATTCTCTTATGTATGTATGGGCCGACGAGGGTGACCTCTATGTGGTAGCTAAATCTGCTAGAAATAGAATTCAAAATATCTCAAATCACACCCTACTCTCTTATGTATGTATATATGTATGTGTGAGCCAAATGAGGGATACCTCTATGTAGTAGATAGGTCTGCTAGAAATAGCAGCCAAATCGCCCTTAAATCACACCCTACTCTCTTATGTATATATGTATGAGTTTATGAGGTAGACCTCTACATGGTAACTAGATCAGCTAGAAATAGCAGCCAAAATCTCCCTCAAATCTCATCCTAATGTCTTATGTATGTCTATATGTATGAGCCGACGAGGGCGACCTCTGTGGTAGCTAGACCTGCTAGAAATAGCAGCCAAAATCACCCTCAAACCACATCCTAATGTCTTATGTATGTATATATGTATGAGCCGACGAGGGAGACCTCTATGAGGTAGATAGACCTGCTAGAAATAGCAGCCAAAATCTCCCTCAAATCACATCCTAATGTCTTATGTATGTATATATGTATGAGCCGACGAGGGCGACTTCTATGTGGTTGCTAGACCTGCTAGAAATAGCAGCCAAAATCTCCCTCAAATCACATCCTAATGTCTTATGTATGTATATATGTGAGGGCCGACGAGGGAGACCTCTACGAGGTAGATAGACCTGCTAGAAATAGCAGTCAAAATCTCCCTCAAATCACATCCTAATGTCTTATGTATGTATATATGTGAGAGCCGACGAGGGAGACCTCTATGAGGTAGATAGACCTGCTAGAAATAGCAGCCAAAATCTCCCTCAAATCACATCCTAATGTCTTATGTATGTATATATGTATGAGACCTAGCAGAAATAGCAACCAAATCTCTCTCGGATCACACCCTACTGTTTTATGTGTATGAACTAATGCGGGAAACCTCTACATAGCAGTCAGATCTGCTAGAAATAGCAACCAATATTTCACTCAACTCACAGTCTTCTGTTTTTATGAGCCAGTGAGGGAGATCATTACAGGGTAGCTACACCCGTTTAGAAATAGCAGCCAAATCTCCCTCAAATCACACCCTACTGTTTTATGTACGTATATATATGTATGTATGAGTTTATGAGGGAGACCTCTACATGGTAGCTAGACGTGCTAGAAATAGCAACTAATATCTCACGCAACTCAAAAAATGAAGCAGCTACACCCATTTAGAAACGGCAGCCAAATCTCCCTCACATCACACCTTGTCTTATGTATGCATGTACCAATAAATGAAAACTCCACATGGTAGACAGATTTAATAGAAATAGTGGCCAAATCTCCCTCAAATCACACCCTTCTGTCTTATGTACGTATATATGTATAAGCCGACGAGGGCGACTCATACGTGGTAGCGAGACCTATTTAGAAATAACAGCTAAATCTCCCGCAAATCACTCCTTTCGGTTATATGTGTCTATGTATGTATATGTATGTAAGCATTATGTATGAGCCAATGAGGGAGACATCCACATGGTAGATAGACCTGATAGATATAACAATCAAATTTCCCTCTAACTGTACATACACATGTATATACATACATGCATGCATAAGTACACACACACGTATACACATATGTGCATACATGCTCACACACACACACACACACATATATATGCATACATGCTCACACACACACACACACACA
>NC_069008.1:5514972-5515506 GCF_001194135.2 Octopus bimaculoides | reverse complement strand
ATATATATATATATATATATATATATGCATACATGCTCACACACACACACACACACATATATATGCATACATGCTCACACACACACACACACACACATATACATATATATATATATGTATATATATATATATATGCATACATACGCGCAGACATACAGGCATATATATATACATATATATGCATACATGCATACACACACACACATGTATGTGTGATTCAAGGGCGCCCTTTACATGGTAGGTAGACCTGTTAGAAATAGCAGCCAAACCTCCCTGAACTGACGCCTAAAACCTACTCTGCGTATTGTCACCCTGGGTTTACTGCCCAAGAAAAATGGATGGCTTGGGATGGTCACGGTTGGAATGCCGTTGAGAATCTTTGTGCAGCAACATGGCTGACCTTTAGGTACATCACCACCACCTGCACAAGAATAACACTACATCCCAAACAATGACCAATCACCACTACTACTACTACCACCCCAACCAGTATTTCATCACCGTCATAATCACAACGACGACGACCACCACCAC
>NC_069008.1:5511085-5514849 GCF_001194135.2 Octopus bimaculoides | reverse complement strand
AGCAGCTGTACCATCATTACAACCACCACCACCACCATCTTCGCCGCCGCCGCTACCACCACCACCACCACCAGCAAGAACAGCACATTTTATCACGACCACTACCACCACCCATACTACCGCCACTAACATCACATAATCGCCATCACCACCACCACCACCATCATCATCATCACAAATAACAACAACACCAATAACAACAAGAGCAACAATGACAACAACAACAACAACAACAACGCCAATATTTACAGTCCCAACACGACCACCACCTCCGGCAACACCAATAACACCAACATCACCACAGCCACAACCATTAAAAACAACAACAACAACAACAACAGCAGCACGAATGGCAACTCCAATACCAATAGCGCCATCACCGGCACCAATCATCATCAATCACTACCAACAATCAATGTCAAGATCAAAGATCTTTATATTAAGCGATTCCAGACTCGACTCATTTTCTCAACGTCTGCGGAAACAACATCGCATCTATCGAAAAATCTTCATCTTATAAACCAAAACCAACGAGATAGCGGTCTAAGGAGTCATATCATATGACCTTGCTGAATATAACAGCCAAAGCCGTCCCTCAACAGCGTCTCTCCCGTCTTTCTACGAGAGACATGCACCAATCAGGGAGTTTCTATGCAGTTGCTTGCCCTTTATTTAACAAACTCTATGTTCTCTTTAAATTAGAGACCACATGAACCAGTGGAACAGCTTCTACGAAGGGCTTGCTGAAAATTCTTAGCTTTAAGGGTATCGCGAAAGGCCTAATTGGAGGCCCAACCTTCGAAGTTCGTTTACAGGGATTATGAAAACTGAAGGACCATAGCTACAATAAGTGTTTGAATCTGGGAGGGGAATGTGTTCAATAAAATTATAACTGATCCTCCTGCATATTCCGGGAACTTTTCAGCACCCCAACAAGTTCCTTACTACCCGTAAAATAGGGACCACATGAACAAGTGAGACAGCTTCACCGAAGGGGTACTGAAAATTCTTGGCTTTAAGGGTATCGCGAACAATCTTTAAGGGTAACCCAAACAAGCTCCTTAGTATCTGTAAAATAGGGCCCACATGAACCAGTGAGAGGGCTTTCTAAATAGTCTCTCGTCCTTAATGTAACGTTCCCTACTGTCTTCAAAACAGGGGTCAGACAAACAAACCTGTGAGGGAGAGTCTATATAGTCACTTGACTTTAAAAAAGGGGCCACACAGGTTGGTGAGGGAGCTTCTATGTAATCACATGACCTAACCAGTTGAGTATGTCCCTTATTGGCTGACGATATGAGCATCTCTGATCAGGAGCAGAAGTAGTAGAAGAGCATCATAGCCATGTGTTGAAAGGAATTCATTGGGGTTTGAATAATTCACCTCAATGTCGTCTTGGCATAGTTGGTTACTGGATAGGGTACACGTTGTGCGTGTGGCTTTTGGATAGGTAGGCAGGTAAGTAGACGGACAGATAGATAGATAGATAGATAGATAGATAGATAGACAGATAGATAGATAAATTGACATCAGACAGACGGATGGACGGGTAGATAGACAGAAAGTGGGGAGATGATAAAGATCTTGCCCTCCTGGTGCAGAAACGCCTCTCGGGATAATCGGGGAACCTCACTGTCCGAGATTCTCCTGAAACCCTTTGAGCAAGTGCCCTCTCCAATTTCTTCTCTCCGACTCACAGGTCTACACTTAGAGAGGTACCATCCACTCTTGCCAAAATAAAAAAACTAAAATGTGTCTTTTTTGTGGTTTTGACACACAAGGACTGAAATTTTGGGGGGAGGGGCTAGTCGATTTAATCGACCCCAGTATTACTTATTTTAATCGACCCCACTGGTACTTATTTTATCGACTCCGAAAGGATGAAAGGCAAAGTTGACCTCGGCGGAATTATAACTCCGAACGTGAAGACAGAAGAAATACCGCCAAGCATTTCGTCCGGCGTGCTATAGACACATTAGATAATGAAGTCCTAGATACACTATGTCTGATGGCCACAGTTGTAAAAATCTTTGATCACAGATCTGCTGGATCAGTGATGACCTAGGGTTGAATAACAACAACAACAAAGAAAACAAATGCAAAACAAGGATGGATACATTAGATAATGTGTTCCGAGATACACTATGTCTCATTAAATGTCGGAACTGTCATGGCGGGCATAGGCTTTGATCTTAGATCAGGCTCATTACGACCGAATGAGATTTTGCCTGGGGCAAAAACGCCGCCACCACCACCAGTATCTATAACATCAACATTAACACTACCAACGTTATGATCAACAATGGCCGCCATACATGCAGACGACATAAACGCGATGGATTTGGTTTAGGAATAAAATAAAAACGCCGTCAACCAATCGTGGATGATTTGTGATGGGAATGGTGTTTTAGTACCGTAAGCGCTGTACAGTTGGTGTTGGTGTGGTGGAATGTGTTGCGGGCGGTGGAGTGTGGTGAGACGTGTGGTGTTGATGGAGGTGGTGGTGGTCGAGAGATGGGGAGTGGCTAGATCGATGTCATCTCGGCATAGTTATTTACTAGACAGGGTACACGTTGTGCGTGTGGATGTTGGATAGGTAGAGAGAGACAGACACAGAGAGACAGAGAGACAGACAGACAGACAGAGACAGACAGACAGAGAGAGACAGACAGAAATAGACAGAAACAAACAGAGAGAGACAGACAGAGACAGACGGAGAGAGACAGACGGAGAGAGACATACAAAGAGAGACAGACAGACAGACAGACAGACAGAGACAGACAGACAGAGACAGATAGACAGACAGACAGAGACAGACATCAGACAGACGGATTGACGGGTACATAGACAGAAAGACAGATAGATGGGTAGATGGATAGAGAGAGTGAGAGACAGCGAGATAGATAGATAAATAGAGAGAGAGAGAGGAGAGAGAGATAGAAAGGTAGGTAGATGGATGAATAAAGAAAGATAGATAGATAGATAGATAGATAGATAGATAGATAGATAAATAGATAGATAGATAGATAGAGACAGATAGATAGATAGATAGATAGATAGAGATAGATAGATAGATAGATAGATAGATAGATTGACAGACAAATAGATAGATAAATAGATAAACAGACAAGTAGATAGATAAATAGATAGATAGATAGATAGATAGATAGATAGATAGATAGATAGATAGATAGATAGATAGATAGATAGACAAGTTGATAGATAAATAGATAGATAGATGGATAGACAAGTTGATAGATAAATAGATAGATAGATGGTTAGACACATAGATAGGTAAAGATTGATAGATAAGTGGATAGACAGAGAGAATATACCAAGAAGCAGTTTAAGCGATCGATATAAATCCCAATGGTGATCTATTTGCAAGTTTTAGTAAACAGCTCAATGAAGCCGCTTTCTTTGCGCTGAGATTTATTGAAGGAAAACACCAGAACTAGTTTCAGAGAAACCAAGGAGTAGTGACAATGTTGTTGGCACGAAAGAACGTGGCACTTGACGAGCGTCTTTCCAGTTCCGTGCCGGGACGTGAACGGGATGAGCTTGAGAAAGATTTCGAAGAATGCAAGGCTAAGGTCCAGCGAAAGTTGCGGGCAGTAAAGGATGCGGTGTTGTAAAAGGTGGGGGGGGGGAAACCCCTGAGAAATTTAGATGTCTTGCTTTCGAATGAGAGCGGGCATAGGTTTTGATCCTAGATCAGGCTCATTACGACAGACCTGGGGCAAAAACGCCACCACCGCCAGTAT
>NC_069008.1:5508877-5510185 GCF_001194135.2 Octopus bimaculoides | reverse complement strand
AGTGTATATATATATATATATATATATATATATATATACATACATTCATATATATACATATATATAAGCGTGTGTATGGATACATTTATATGTGGGTATATATATATATATATATATATATACACATTTATATATAAGTACACATATATTTACACATATACACGCACACATGTATCTGCGTTTCTCTACTCTCGATTGTGTATATGTATGCCTGTATGTAATTCTGAACGAAGTATGACAAAACTGTGTGGCATGTATATATGTGATGAGTTTTATGTATGCATGTGTGTATGTACGAATGTATGTATGCCGGCATGTATGTCTGTGGGTGTATATATGTGTATATATGCATGTGTGTGTGTTTATGTACGTAACAGTGCATTTATAAGTTTTTTCATATTGTGTTAAAGAATGACGCAGGGAGAGAGAGAGAGAGACTGAGAGAGCGAGAGAGAGGAGAAAGAGAAGAGAGACAAATAGAAGTAGAGTGATAAAGTCTGACAGAGAGCGAGAGAGAGACAAAGATAGAGAGAAAGAAAGAGAGAGTGAAGGGGGGGATAATGGTCATGGGTGGGGGTAATGGAAGGCGGAGAAGGTCAACTGAAATTTAGGCCAAATTAGAGAGAGAGCAGCCAGGAATAATAAGAACGAAAACAACAGCAGTAGCTCTAACGACAGCAACAGCAATGAGGCTAGCGTCTATGATTATGACAATAATAACAACAACAAGAAAAAACAATAGCAGGAAATAAATCAACAACAACAGCAGCAGCAGCAACTGCAGCAGAAACTGCAGCAGCAACTGCAGCAGCACCTCTGCAGACTTTAACACGAAGAAGAGTGAGAACAATAATTACTACAAAAACAACAGTAACAACAACAATCGTAATTCCTACAAAAGATATGGTGCTAACGTTTCCAAGAATAATACCACCACCACTACCACTAGAACTACCGCCAAAACTATCATAATTACTACTACTACCAACAACAACAACTACCATTGTCAGCATGGCCACTACTACCTAAACTGCAAAAAACATTAACGGTACTACCACCAATGCCATTAACTACCACCACCACAACCACAGCTATCAGCGCTACAACTACCACCCCTGCAACTATCACATCCACCATTAACACCACCACCACCACAACTATCACCGCAACAACTACCACCACTACAACTTTCGCATCAACCATTAACACCACCACCACAACTACCACAACTACTACCACCACCACCACCACCACCACAACTATCACAGCAACCATTAACACCACCACCACCACCACAACTACCACCAC
>NC_069008.1:5507353-5508308 GCF_001194135.2 Octopus bimaculoides | reverse complement strand
ACCAACTACACTACTACCCAAACAACAACAACAACCAAGCTGATACCACCCCCACCAACAAAAAAAAACAACTAAAACACTACCACCACCACCACCACCAAACAACAACATTACTACTACTACTACTACTACTACTACTACTACAGAAGCGTCACCACTGCTAAAGACGTCACCGCCAGCAACACTACCACCTCAACCACAACAACCACCACCACAACGACAGCCGTAAGGTTGCTACGGTCAATTAGCAGACAAATGAGGTACATATCAATAATACAAAACGTCACCACCTTAATGCTAAACTACTACGACTACTACTACCACTGCTGCTGCTACTGCTACTAATAATAATGATAGTAATTTTCTAACGCCGATTTTACTCATGTAAGAGCCATTCTGTGCGCCAGGCGCAGACATTTCCACACATATAAATACATACATACATATAGTGTATATATGTATGTATATGTGAGTATGTATGTGTGTGTGTGTGTGTGTGTGTGTGTATAGAGATAGATATATAAAATCTATATACATATTTTATATATATATATGCATATATATATATTTAAAATCTATATACATATATTTTATCTATATCTATATCTATATATATATATATATAAGCATCGATACATGATTATTAATTTATGTATATTTATATTCTTCCAAACGTACATATACATACATAATTCATACATACATACATATTTATGTGTATATATATGTTTGCATACATATTCATCTGCACATATATGTGAACATACGCACAAATATACACAAATACACAAACACATACTTTGTGTATACATAGATGTGTCTATGTACATATACATATATATATATATATATATATATATATGTATATATACGTATATATAGGCACCTATATATATATATATGTGTGTATATATAGGCATATATATGTATTCATATATATATATATATAGGCATA
>NC_069008.1:5499143-5504162 GCF_001194135.2 Octopus bimaculoides | reverse complement strand
ATATACACACACGGACATACACATATAGTTGTTCATAAAGATATATATGTATACAGTGCATATAATCACATACATACATATACATAAGCTCCTATTCTTTTACACGTGGCCGTGCTGGAGTACCGATATGCATACATACATAACCATATATATAAATACACACGCACACATACATACATACACATGCTCATGTATATACATATATTTATTTATTCATTAATATGTGCGCATGTGTAAAAGTGTACACGTGCTCATTTCGGAAACCGATAGCATTACTTAAGACAGCTGAAGAGAGTCAAATTGCAGGTTGTCACCTCTGATGCTTGATTCATGTTCTCTTTTGAAATTCTCAAAGGAAAAAAAATTGGCATTTGTCTGTAAATCAACCTTAGTACGTTTTATTTATTTTTTTTAAATGTAAGAACATAGTAACTAAACGGATGATATGGAACTTCTCTGCAAGGCATAAGTTGTAAGATTTTTATATAATTGGTCTACTAGTACAAGCAACTTTTGAAAGTTTGTTCTGCTGTAAATTGGTGTCTCAATGGTGGAGATATAAGGTTACGTCTGACGGTATACACTACTGCAGCGCGTTGCTGTATTTACCATTTATCGTCGTATTCCCGTCTCCTCTAACGTCCTCCCGGCTTCTCGCGCGTCCTCCAGGCTGATATCTCGTGCAGAGTTCACGTCGGTCCACATTGCAGCAATATATGCAATCATTAGTTCATATGGTTTCCTAGACACAAAATCGGGGATCGATTCTTCGGAACCATTCATAAAAAGTATTCGCAGTGGAAATTCGGTTTAAAAGTTTATACCAATATCGAGATAAAGGAGAGAGATGACATCCTTTCCGACTCATAGGGGCCGGTTTGCCGGTTTCTGTGGCACATATATTATTCCTTGAACAGCTGAATGGACTACAGTAACATGAAGTGAACTGTTTTGCTCAAAATCCTAACGCGTCACCTGATGCAGGAATCGAAACCACATTCTTCCGTTTACGAGTCTGACGCTCTAACCACTAGGCCACATGCCTTCACTTACATATAAAAATCAAAGAGACTTGAGTGAACAAGTCCTTTTTTTATTTCATTGATTTACAATTGTTTCATCGAAAATTGATCTCAAGAGCATTACTATATCATTATACAATAGTATATGTAACCATTGGTTCATGAGGTGTCCTAAACACAAAATCGAAGATCGATTCTTCAGAACCATTGATAAAAGCTATTTGCTGTGGAAACTCGAGATAACAATAGTTTATACCAATACCGAGATGGGTATGTTTAAATGGCTACGTTTACATACTGCAAACCAAACAAGATAATAGAAACCATAATTTGAGTTGATCGGTTAAGAAACAGGTGAATCGAAAAAAAAAAACAAGAAAAGAAATGGTAAAGGCACACACGAGAAGAAAAGTTTCTGTTTTTAGACAATATAATGAACGATAGCCTTGTCGACACTGTCTGAAACGGAGCTTGTAATCTATTTTTTCTTCTGCCGCTTTATATCTGTTAGACATAAGCTGGCACCGTAGGTGTTGGATGCTTAGCACAGAATCAGGAGTCGGGCGTACACATGCACCCGTATACACAGATTCAGTCAGATATCGAAAATAGATATTCCATTGATAACAGTTATTCCCTATTTGTTTACCCCTGGAAAGTATGGAAAATGGCTACTTCCTTCAACCTTTGTGTTACATTTATTCATACCCAGAGGAAATCTTCAGCATATGGCTATGATGCCCCCCCCCCCTCACTACTCTTGCTTATGATCAGAGATGCATGTATTGTCAGCTGCTAAGTGTGGCATGCTAAGGTACTTAAGGACAAGCAAATCTGTGGTATTGAGCAGAATGTTTGCTATAACGATATTTCTGCTTCAGCAACTCGGTGCTGAATCTGTTTGAAACGTAATGGAAAAATAGGCGAGTTTCAAAACATCGATATCCACGTGACGAAAGCAAAGTTTGAAGAGAACAGTTGTCTTTTATTCTGTTTTCTAGATAGAAGCGAGTAAGAAAAAACACTAACCACAAGCAAATCTGTAGTATTGAGCAGAATGTTTGCTATAACGATATTTCTGCTTCAGCATCTTAGTGCTGAATCTGTTTAAAACGTAATGGAAAAATAGGTCAGTTTCAAAACATTGATGTCCAGATCAGAAAAGAAAAGGTTGAAGGGAATAGCAGTCATTTCCTTTGCTTTCTAGATAGAAACAAATAAATAGCACCACCTTATCAAAGAAAAAGGAAATAATTTTGTTACACAGTGGTAATAAGTGGATGTCCTGTGTATCAACACGAAAAAGGATTGGGAAACATTTCTGCTTGTTCAAGTGCAGACGGTCGAAAATTCTGCATAGTGGATTTCAGTAGGTCTCAGGCCTCACCAGGAGAAAACGTGCACCGCCTCCCTCCCCAAACTCATAGATGTGAAGTCTCAACTGCTCGTTCGACTAGTATTCGACCCCCAGTCCATTGTGGGTTCATCATTTCTCTAGCTGGGTTTTATCGTTCTCTTTTTCAACACTATTCAAAGGCGGGTTCTCTCAGTTATCGTCTGAGTTTTCTTCAAGATGGCATTTGCTTGCCGATACTGGACGCTGGTTGATAAACTTTAAGCAACTAAGGCTAAGCAGGTAGACGTAACTGACATTGTTGTTTGTTCCTTCTCGAGCCATGCCTTGCTCATAAAGGGCCTGTTTCCCGGTTTCATTTGCGTATAGGTTCCCCACCTGGTCCGTCGCAGGAGAGCTGCAGGTGAGGAAAGAGTGAGAGAAAGTTGTAGCGAAAGAGTCAGCAGAAGTTCGCCATTTCCTTCTGCCGGAGTCGCTCATAAACACGCACATCATTCGGTCTGAGATCGAACCCGCGACCTCGAGTCCGCTCCTCTAACCACTGGGCCATGTGCCTCCACAACTGACATTAGTTGAACTTAAATTCACAGAGATAAAGACCACAAATAGATAAGGAAAGAACATATTTTCCCCCCTCCAACATACATTTTAACTGACTTAGTCAAATTTGAAAACACACGGGATGTTCCTCAACAATAAAAATACTTTTCAATATCCTGTCACACTTCTAAGCAATTACGTAAAAAGCTAAAATTTAAAAGGCCGTAACACCTAACAAAATTCCTGCCAAACAAATGATATAGTACTACAAACACATTTCTAGAGAAATCCGTTGAGAAATTCTCTCACAATGAGTATCGGACAGTAACATTAGCAATTAATAATTCACTAATTAGTATTTCGTTCTGTATTTCATAAAACGTTATCCCAACTTATGGTGACATCTCATGATAAGTTCGGAGTGTCTATTAATCAGGTTGTCTTTAGATAATAAAGCTAGACAACTCTTGTCAACATATATCATTATATTAAGATATAGTGATGCTCAGGAGATTGGTTTTTCGAGGAAACGATTGTAAATCAATAAAATAAATTACACACACACACACACACATATATATATGTATCTATACATATACACACATATATATATATGTATGTATGTATAGACACATATTCGATTCTCTAAGTCTTGACAGATGGTCTAATAAGCGGAGCAAGTCTTAATTAAGTACTTGTAGTTTTTTTTTTCTGCAGCTTCTCTTCAGGCTGGTCCCTCCTGTTTCATGACCGGAGTTCTGCTGCAAAATCTGCAAGCATAGAAGAAGGCGCTGCAGGGCTACCGTACGTAGTCTTTCTTGCTTTGGCGTTTTCCTTCGAGGGCCAAATGCTTTCTACCTCCAGCTGTTTAACTGCTTCGCTCTCTAAGGTTTCCATGCTGGTTTGTCGTCTTCTAAAATTTCCCACGTTTTTTGCATCGACATTGTACACACATATACACGCGCGCGCGCGCAAATATCGAGCAACTAGAAAGAGTTCTCAACACCACATTCATGGATATTCTTTCTTTACGAGTTAAAATATAAAGATCTCTTTATATAAAACCAGTGGCAGCCATGTTGTTGGTTGTCGTTGGCACTCCGTCGCTTACGACGACGAGGGTTCCAGTTGATCCGATCAACGGAACAGCCTGCTCGTGAAATTATATACAAGCCTCATATACCGACAGAGTGACATATATATATATATACACACACACAAGCCACATATACAGGGAGAGTGACATATATATATAAATATACACACACGTATATATATATACACATATATACATATAAATATACACATATATACATACATATATATATACATATAAATATATACATATATACATACATATATATATATACATATAAATATATACATATATATATATATATGTATGTATATATATATATATATATATATATATATATATATATATATATATATATATATATATATATATATATATATATATATATATATATATATATATATACACAAATAAATATATATAGGTATACATATATAAACACACATACATATACAAATATATATATATATGTACTTATACGTATATATATAAACCCGCACAGGCACATGTATATATATATCCCAAAGTATATAAAACATATCCATATATTTTATATATATATATGTGTGTATGCACGCACACGCACACACACACACACACACTTGTATATGTGCATATGTGGCTATATAGCCAGCAGTCATGTTTGCATGAACGTAGATAGTTGAGTACCGGTTAAACTGAGCGACATATTTAATCAGTGTAAGTGCAAAGTGTCTTAAAAGCTAAGAGATGGCATGGCTTCGGATCTGTGCGAATGACGACGGGTAGACCAATGGGTAAACAAGCGCATAGACACACACACACACACGTGCATACATACACGCATATATATATATATATATAGACGTATATACTCTTACTCTTTACTCTTTTACTTGTTTCAGTCACTTGACTGCGGCCATGCTGGAGCACCGTCTTTTTTAGTCGAATCAAATCGACCCAAGGACTTCTTCTTTGGAAGCCTAGTACATATTCTATCACTCCCTCTTGTCGAACGTTACGGGGAG